>NW_027139566.1:50000-60000 GCF_035084215.1 Heptranchias perlo
TTAACCTGTGCTCGGACTTTTTGTGCCACAAGTGCAAGGGACCGTTTGCCGGCAGCTACTCGCACCCCCCCGCCCAGGGGGGGAATCCTCTGACCGGAGATCCGAAACGCCGGCCGAATCCATCCCCGTCGGACTTCCGAAGGGGTTCCCTCGACCGACTGACTTCCGAACTCCTTTCTGGGCTTAAACGGGTGGAATTCGGACCCTCTCGCAAGGGAGCCGAAGCCCGCCAGCCCCGGGAGGCCTCGGGGCCGCCGTTTTCAAGCCCGACCAAAAAACCCGAAAAATGGGGAAAAATGGGAAAAATTCCCACTCCCAAAAGGCTTAAAAGTCGGTTGGGCGGCAGCCCGGGTCGGTCTCTGCAGACCTGGAGGCGCTAGACACAAGTCTGGTAAACAGGCTAAGTCTCGACATGCCACCTCTTACTATCCTGCAGGTACCCCGCCAATCCCCCCGGAACCGGCTGGCAATTGGCGAATCAGCGGGACGAATTTGAATTCGTGACCGACTCTCTGACACCGAATCGCCGCAAACGCGTTTCGATTTTTCGGCTTCGGTACCTCCCATCAGACTTTGACTGGCCATATCTCCGGACTCACGTGTCGCAGCCGGGACCTTCAGGTACCGTTCGACGCGTCTAACCCTGCCCCGTCGAATGGCGCCCCTCGCGGTGTGGTCCGATTTCCGCATTTTGGTCAGATTTGCCTCCAAAGTTTTCAGATTGAGTTGACGAATGCCCCCTACGGGGTAACCTCTTGCCCTTTCGGACCTGGTCCCTGTGACTTAATTTCCGCCTTTTGCTCAATCGTTTCCCCATTTATAATTAATTTTAAAAATCGGGTTACTCAGTTCTGGTTTACCAGTTCCCTCTTCGGACTTAGTTTTTGGTTAATCATTTCCGGTTCACCAGTTCCCGTTTTGGACTTAGTCTCTGCGGGCCGTTTCTCATCTTTTGGTTCATCAGTTCCCCTCTTTTAATAATTTTTTGGCTGCTTTCGTTTGATACTTTCCCTGCCTTCTGGGTAACTTTTCCCCCTTAGGACTTCATCGCCGCACATAATTTTCGACTTCTGGTTGATCATTTCACCCCTTTTAATCATTTTTGCAACTTTTGGTTAACCATTTCCCCCAGCTTCTGGTTAACCATTTCCCCTTTGGGACTTAGTCTCTGAGCATTCTTTTGGGATTCTGGTTAACCATTTGCCAATTTTTTTAAAATGTTGCCGCTTTTGTTTAATGCTTTCTGGTCAACCTTTCCCTCTTTCAGACTTCACCGCGGCACATTGCTTCAGCCTCCTGGTTAATCATTTCACCCCTTTTAATCATTTTTGCAACTTTTGGTTAACCATTTCCCCCAGCTTCTGGTTAACCATTTCCCCTTTGGGACTTAGTCTCTGAGCATTCTTTTGGGATTCTGGTTAATCATTTGCCAATTTTTAAAAAATGTTGCCACTTTTGTTTAATGCTTTCTGGTCAACCTTTCCCTCTTTCAGACTTCACCGCGGCACATTGCTTTAGCCTCCTGGTTAATCATTTCACCCCTTTTAATCCTTTTTCCCACTTTGGGTTAAGCAGTTCACCCTGCTTCTGGTTAACCATTTCCCCTTTGGGACTTAGTCTCTGAGCATTCTTTTGGGATTCTGGTTAATCATTTGCCAATTTTTAAAAAATGTTGCCGCTTTTGTTTAATGCTTTCTGGTCAACCTTTCCCTCTTTCAGACTTCACCGCGGCACATTGCTTCAGCCTCCTGGTTAATCATTTCACCCCTTTTAATCATTTTTGCAACTTTTGGTTAACCATTTCCCCCAGCTTCTGGTTAACCATTTCCCCTTTGGGACTTAGTCTCTGAGCATTCTTTTGGGATTCTGGTTAATCATTTGCCAATTTTTTAAAAATGTTGCCGCTTTTGTTTAATGCTTTCTGGTCAACCTTTCCCTCTTTCAGACTTCACCGCGGCACATTGCTTTAGCCTCCTGGTTAATCATTTCACCCCTTTTAATCATTTTTGCAACTTTTGGTTAACCATTTCCCCCAGCTTCTGGTTAACCATTTCCCCTTTGGGACTCAGTCTCTGAGCATTCTTTTGGGATTCTGGTTAATCATTTGCCACTTTTTTAAAAATGTTGCCGCTTTTGTTTAATGCTTTCCCTGCTTTCTGGTCAACCTTTCCCTCTTTCAGACTTCACCGCCGCACATTATTTTCGACTTCTGGTTAATCATTTCACCCCTTTTAATCATTTTTTGCCACTTTTGGTTAACCATTTCCCCCAGCTTCTGGTTAACCATTTCCCCTTTGGGACTTGGTCTCTGAGCATTCTTTTGGGATTCTGGTTAATCATTTGCCACTTTTTTAAAAATGTTGCGGCTTTTGTTTAATGCTTTCCCTGCTTTGTGGTCAACCTTTTCCCCTTTAGGACTTCACCGCGGCACATTGCTTCAGCCTCCTGGTTAATCATTTCACCCCTTTTAATCATTTTTGCAACTTTTGGTTAACCATTTCCCCCAGCTTCTGGTTAACCATTTCCCCTTTGGGACTTAGTCTCTGAGCATTCTTTTGGGATTCTGGTTAATCATTTGCCACTTTTTTAAAAATGTTGCCGCTTTTGTTTAATGCTTTCCCTGCTTTGTGGTCAACCTTTTCCCCTTTAGGACTTCACCGCGGCACATTGCTTCAGCCTCCTGGTTAATCATTTCACCCCTTTTAATCATTTTTGCAACTTTTGGTTAACCATTTCCCCCAGCTTCTGGTTAACCATTTCCCCTTTGGGACTTAGTCTCTGAGCATTCTTTTGGGATTCTGGTTAATCATTTGCCAATTTTAAAAAAATGTTGCCACTTTTGTTTAATGCTTTCTGGTCAACCTTTCCCTCTTTCAGACTTCACCGCGGCACATTGCTTTAGCCTCCTGGTTAATCATTTCACCCCTTTTAATCATTTTTGCAACTTTTGGTTAACCATTTCCCCCAGCTTCTGGTTAACCATTTCCCCTTTGGGACTTAGTCTCTGAGCATTCTTTTGGGATTCTGGTTAATCATTTGCCAATTTTTAAAAAATGTTGCCGCTTTTGTTTAATGCTTTCTGGTCAACCTTTCCCTCTTTCAGACTTCACCGCGGCACATTGCTTCAGCCTCCTGGTTAATCATTTCACCCCTTTTAATCATTTTTGCAACTTTTGGTTAACCATTTCCCCCAGCTTCTGGTTAACCATTTCCCCTTTGGGACTTAGTCTCTGAGCATTCTTTTGGGATTCTGGTTAATCATTTGCCACTTTTTTTAAAATGTTGCCGCTTTTGTTTAATGCTTTCCCTGCTTTGTGGTCAAACTTTTCCCCTTTAGGACTTCACCGCGGCACATTGCTTCAGCCTCCTGGTTAATCATTTCACCCCTTTTAATCATTTTTGCAACTTTTGGTTAACCATTTCCCCCAGCTTCTGGTTAACCATTTCCCCTTTGGGACTTAGTCTCTGAGCATTCTTTTGGGATTCTGGTTAATCATTTGCCAATTTTTTTAAAATGTTGCCACTTTTGTTTAATGCTTTCTGGTCAACCTTTCCCTCTTTCAGACTTCACCGCGGCACATTGCTTTAGCCTCCTGGTTAATCATTTCACCCCTTTTAATCATTTTTGCAACTTTTGGTTAACCATTTCACCCAGCTTCTGGTTAACCATTTCCCCTTTGGGACTTAGTCTCTGAGCATTCTTTTGGGATTCTGGTTAATCATTTGCCACTTTTTTAAAAATGTTGCCGCTTTTGTTTAATGCTTTCCCTGCTTTGTGGTCAACCTTTTCCCCTTTAGGACTTCACCGCGGCACATTGCTTCAGCCTCCTGGTTAATCATTTCACCCCTTTTAATCATTTTTGCAACTTTTGGTTAACCATTTCCCCCAGCTTCTGGTTAACCATTTCCCCTTTGGGACTTGGTCTCTGAGCATTCTTTTGGGATTCTGGTTAATCATTTGCCAATTTTTAAAAAATGTTGCCACTTTTGTTTAATGCTTTCTGGTCAACCTTTGCCTCTTTCAGACTTCACCGCGGCACATTGCTTTAGCCTCCTGGTTCATCATTTCACCCCTTTTAATCATTTTTGCAACTTTTGGTTAACCATTTCCCCCAGCTTCTGGTTAACCATTTCCCCTTTGGGACTTAGTCTCTGAGCATTCTTTTGGGATTCTGGTTAATCATTTGCCACTTTTTAAAAAATGTTGCCGCTTTTGTTTAATCGTTTCCCTGCTATGTGGTCAACCTTTTCCCCTTTCAGACTTCATCGCCGCGCATTGTTGTCGACTTCTGGTTAATCATTTTTCCCCTTTAAATCTTTTTTTGCCACTTTTGGTTAACCATTTCACCCAGCTTCTGGTTAACCATTTGCCCCATTTTACTGAATTTTTCCGCTTTGGTTTAATCATTTCCCTGCTTTCTTGTCAACCTTTTCCCCTTTTGGACTTCGCCGCCGCACTTTGCTTTTGCCTTCTGGTTAAACATTTCTCCCCTTTTAATCCTTTTTCCCACTTTTGGTTCACCAGTTCACCCAGCTTCTGGTTCACCATTTCCCCTTTGGGACTTAAGTCTCTGAGCATTCTTTTGGGATTCTGGTTAACCATTTGCCACTTTTTAAAAAATGTTGCCGCTTTTGTTTAATGCTTTCCCTGCTTTCTGGTCAACCTTTTCCCCTTTAGGACTTCACCGCGGCACATTGCTTTAGCCTCCTGGTTAATCATTTCACCCCTTTTAATCCTTTTTCCCACTTTGGGTTGGACAGTTCACCCAGCTACTGGTTAACCATTTCCCCTTTGGGACTTAAGTCTCTGAGCATTCTTTTGTGATTCTGGTTCACCATTTGTCCCTTTTTAAAAGATATTGCTGCTTTTGATTAAACCTTTCCCTGCTTTGCGGTCGACCTATTCCTCTTTCAGACTTCATCGCCGCACCTTGTTTTCGACATCTGGTTCAACATTTCTCCCCTTTTAATCCTTTTTCCCACTTTTGGTTAAGCAGTTCACCCAGCTTCTGGTTCACCATTTGCCCCTTTTTACTGAATTTTTCTGCTTTTGTTTAATCATTTCCCTGCTTTGCGGTCGACCTATTCCTCTTTCAGACTTCATCGCCGCGCATTGTTTTCGACATCTGGTTAAACATTTCTCCCCTTTTAATCCTTTTTCCCACTTTTGGTTAAGCAGTTCACCCAACTTCTGGTTAACCATTTGCCCCTTCTTACTGAATTTTTCCGCTTTTGTTTAATCATTTCCCTGCTTTATGGTCAACCTTTTCCCCTTTAGGACTTCGCCGCCGCACTTTGCTTTCGCCTTCTGGTTAATCATTTCACAACATTTTAATCCTTTTTCCCACTTTTGGTTAAACAGTTCACCCAGCTTCTGGTTAACCATTTGCCCCTTTGGGACTTAAGTCTCTGAGCATTCTTTTGGGATTCTGGTTCACCATTTGTCCCTTTTTAAAAGATATTGCTGCTTCTGTTTAATCCTTTCCCTGCTTTGCGGTCAACCTTTTCCTCTTTCAGACTTCATCGCCGCGCATTGTTTTCGACATCTGGTTCAACATTTCTCCCCTTTTAATCCTCTTTCCCACTTTTGGTTAAGCAGTTCACCCAACTTCTGGTTCACCACTTGCCCCTTTTTACTGAATTTTTCTGCTTTTGTTTAATCATTTCCCTGCTTTCCGGTCAACCTTTCCCTCTTTCAGACTTAATCGCCGCACATTGTTGTCGACTTCTGGTTGATCAGTTCACCCCTTTTTTATCCTTTTTCCCACTTTGGGTTAAGCAGTTCACCCAGCTTCTGGTTAACCATTTGCCCCTTTGGGACTTAAGTCTCTGAGCATTCTTTTGGGATTCTGGTAAACCATTTGTCCCTTTTTAAAAAATGCTGCTGCTTTTGTTTAATGCTTGCCCTGCTTTGCGGTCGATCATTTCACCCCTTTTAATCCATTTTTGCCACTTTGGGTTAAACAGTTCACACAACTTCTGGTTCACCATTTCACATTTCGGAACTTTTATTCCCACCATTACTTTGGGCTTCTGGTTCATCATTTCACGCTGTTTTACAAATCTTTGCCGCTTCACTTTTAATCCACAAACCGGGGCTCGCTTTCGGGTGGGGGGGGGGGGGGGGGGGGTAGCGGGTTTGGGCCGGGCACTCCACATCCCGGTGTGCGACCGGGTTCGTTCTGGTACCGCTCGGTGCCCCTCGTCCTGCTCTTGCCGCGGAAGCAAACCAGACGACCGTCGGTCTCACGCCCGAGGGGAGAGGAGGCGGAAAGCGGTTTGCAGCCTTTCGCTGTACCTCCGGCGGGCAGCGCCGCACCTCCGAGTGCTCGGTACCGTTCGCTGCACCTCGTCCGGCCGCACGCAGCGAGCCAAACCCGGAGGAAATCGGCCTGTGCCTTCTCGAGATATGGGCCTCCGGGTGGGACGGACAAACCGGGGCCCCGAGCTCGCTTTCGGCGGCCCGGCACTCGACTTCCCGGTGTCCGAACGTGATCCTTCCGGTACCCTTCGGTGCCCCTTGCCCGACTCTAGCTCCCGTGCTGAAGCGGAGTCGGTCGGCCTGACGGCCTGCCGAGTTAACCAGCGGAAAGCGGTGCGCAGCCTTTCGCTTGCAGCTCCGGCGGGCAGCGCCGCACCTCCGGCTGCTCAGTGCCGTCCGCTGCTCCCCTTCCGGCTGCACGCAGCGAACCATACCCGGAGGAAATCGGCCTCGGCCTTCCGGAGATATGGGCCTGCGAGTGGGACCAATAAATCGGTGCACATTTCCGGCTCGGTTTCCGGCCTCGGCACTATCAGTTCACGCCGTCCGACCGACGTCGTTCTGGCACGGTTCCGTTGCTCCTTGATCCGGTCCAGCCACGGTAATCAGCCGAAGATGGTGGGGGGGGGACACATTGCCCGCCGAGTTAGCCGGAGGAAATCGGCCTCGGACTTCCTCAGATATCAGCCTCCGGGTGGGACAGACAAACCGGGGACCCGAGCACGCTTTCGGCGGCCCGCTGGTCGACTTCCCGGTGTGCGACCGGGTTCGTTCCGGTACCGTTCGCTGCCCCTCGTCCTGCTCTAGCCGCGGAGACAAACCCGACGACCGTCGGTCTCACGCCCGCGGAGGGAGGTGGCGGAAAGTGGTTTGCAGCCTTTCGCTGTACCTCCGGCGGGCAGCGCCCGACCTCCGAGTGCTCGGTACCGTCCGCTGCGCCTGGTCCTGCCGCACACAACGAGCCATACCCGGTGGAAATCGGCCTGTGCCTTCCAGAGATATGGGCCTCCGGGTGGGACGGACAAACCGGGGCCCCGTGCTCGCTTTCGGCGGCCCGCTAGTCGACTTCCCGGTGTGCGACCGGGTTCCTTCCGGTACCGTTCGCTGCCCCTCGTCCTGCTCTAGCCGCGGAAACAAACCCGACGACCGTCGGTCTCACGCCCGCGGAGGGAGGCGGCGGAAAGTGGTTTGCAGCCTTTCGCTGTACCTCCGGCGGGCAGCGCCCGACCTCCGAGTGCTCGGTACCGTCCGCTGCGCCTGGTCCGGCCGCACACAACGAGCCATACCTGGTGGAAATCGGCCTGTGCCTTCCGGAGACATGGGCCTCCGGGTGGGACGGACAAACCGGGGCCCCGAGCGGTGGCACCCTGCTCGCTTTCGGCGGCCCGGCACTCGACTTCCCGGTGTGCGAACGTCATCGTTCCGGTACCCTTCGGTGCCCCTTGCCCCACTCCAGCTCCGGTGCTAAAGCGGAGTCGGTCGGTCTCACGGACGCCGAGTTAGCAGGCGGAAAGCGGTGCGCAGCCTTTCGCTGTCACTCCGGCGGGCAGCACCGCACCTCCGAGTGCTCGGTACCGTACGCTGCGCCGCCTCCTGCCGCACGCAACGAGCCATACCCGCAGGAAATCGGCCTCGGCGTTCCGGAGTTATCCGCCTCCGAGTGGGCCTGACCAAGCGGGGTGAACTGGAAATCATTAACCAACGTACTTCCAGGTTTTCACCCGCAGAGGGCAGCACTCTCTTCTCCGTTTTAAACTGGGCCGACCCGGCTCCGTTTCGAGACCCGGCACTCGACTTCCCGGTGTGCGACCGGGTTCGTTCCGGTACCGTTCGCTGCCCCTCGTCCTGCTCTAGCCGCGGAAGCAAACCCGACGACCGTCGGTCTCACGCCCGCGGAGGGAGGCGGCGGAAAGTGGTTTGCAGCCTTTCGCTGTACCTCCGGCGGGCAGCGTCCGACCTCCGAGTGCTCGGTACCGTCCGCTGCGCCTGGTCCGGCCGCACACAACGAGCCATACCCGGTGGAAATCGGCCTGTGCCTTCCGGAGATATGGGCCTCCGGGTGGGACGGACAAACCGGGGCCCCGAGCTCGCTTTCAGCGGCCCGGCACTCGACTTCCCGGTGTGCGAACGTCATCCTTCCGGTACTCAACCGTGCCCCTTGCCCCACTCTAGCTCCGGCGGTAAAGCGGAGTCGGTCGGTCTCACGGACGCCGAGTTAGCAGGCGGAAAGCGGTGCGCAGCCTTTCGCTGTCACTCCGGCGGGCAGCATCGCACCTCCCAGTGCTCGGTACCGTCCGCTGCGCCTGGTCCGGCCGCACACAACGAGCCATACCCGGAGGAAATCGGCCTGTGCCTTCCGGAGATATGGGCCTCCGGGTGGGACGGACAAACCGGGGCCCCGAGCGGTGGCACCCTGCTCGCTTTCAGCGGCCCGGCACTCGACTTCCCGGTATGCGAACGTGATCGTTCCGGTACCCTTCGGTGCCCCTTGCCCCACTCTAGCTCCGGTGCTAAAGCGGAGTCGGTCGGTCTCACGGACGCCGAGTTACCAGGCGGAAAGCGGTGCGCAGCCTTTCGCTGTCACTCCGGCGGGCAGCACCGCATCTCCGAGTGCTCGGTACCGTACGCTGCGCCGCCTCCTGCCGCACGCAACGAGCCATACCCGGAGGAAATCGGCCTCGGCGTTCCGGAGTTATCCGCCTCCGAGTGGGCCTGACCAAGCGGGGTGAACTGGAAATCATTAACCAACGTACTTCCAGGTTTTCACCCGCAGAGGGCAGCACTCTCTTCTCCGTTTTAAACTGGGCCGACCCGGCTCCGTTTCGAGACCCGGCACTCGACTTCCCGGTGTGCGACCGGGTTCGTTCCGGTACCGTTCGCTGCCCCTCGTCCTGCTCGAGCCGCGGAACCAAACCCGACGACCGTCGGTCTCACGCCCGCGGAGGGAGGCGGCGGAAAGTGGTTTGCAGCCTTTCGCTGTACCTCCGGCGGGCAGCGCCGCACCTCCGAGTGCTCGGTACCGTCCGCTGCGCCTGGTCCGGCCGCACACAACGAGCCATACCCGGTGGAAATCGGCCTGTGCCTTCCGGAGATATGGGCCTCCGGGTGGGACGGACAAACCGGGGCCCCGAGCGGTGGCACCCTGCTCGCTTTCAGCGGCCCGGCACTCGACTTCCCGGTATGCGAACGTGATCGTTCCGGTACCCAAACGTGCCCCTTGCCCCACTCTAGCTCCGGCGCTAAAGCGGAGTCGGTCGGTCTCACGGACGCCGAGTTACCAGGCGGAAAGCGGTGCGCAGCCTTTCGCTGTCACTCCGGCGGGCAGCACCGCACCTCCGAGTGCTCGGTACCGTACGCTGCGCCTCCCCCTGCCGCACGCAACGAGCCATACCCGGAGGAAATCGGCCTCGGCCTTCCTCAGATATCAGCCTCCAAACGGGCGTCACAAATCAGGGCACATGGTCAGCTGCAAAGCAGCGTCATTACAACCTCTCACTGCACCCCACACGACATTCCGCTTGCCTGCCTGCCGCTGCCTACTCTCACCAGCGAAACAAAGTCAGGATAACACCCCAATGCAAGCAGCTCCCTTCCGGCCAACCAACCCACACCAATCCCCTTCCCTGCCTCCCACAAATTCCACCAGCGAGGCAAAGTCAAAAGCAACCCACAATAAACGCACTCCACAACGGCCATCGACCGCTATACACCCCCTTGGGCGACTATTAAGCCCGAGAA
>NW_027139566.1:70000-80000 GCF_035084215.1 Heptranchias perlo
GCTGGACCGCTCGGGCCCTCCCATGTCGGACGCGAGTCGCCAAATCGATCGGAAGAGAGTACCGATTCCTCTCAAAAAGTCTGCGTGCCCGTTATTATAAAAGCAGCCCACCGGCCGCGGTGCCTTGCCCACAAACACACTTGGTGTCTGGGGTGATTCAGAGCCGCCGCGGCTCGAAAGTGTCAACCTGTTTTAAAAGTCATCGCTATGCCGGCACAGGTGACTTTCAAGTTAAAGAGTTCTCTTTATTGGCTTTCAAAAAAATCTGCAAAGTGTCACAGAGATTTTGAGAAACTCTTTTTTTTCTTTATATTATTATAATATAATATAATGTGTATATGTTTTCGAAAAGCATCCACCAGCAATCCATGGTGAGCCTCTCTCTGCTGGCAAGCTCCTCCTGCCTGAGCCCGACGCTGTCGAGGCTCAACACGATTTCAGACTGACAAAGAGTTCGAAAATTGCCGCCTGATGTAGCTTTAAATGCTGACAGGTGACTTCCGAGTGCTCTTGTAAAGGTCTCCGCTTTGAAATTGAGAGCCTTCTGCCAAGTGTCACTTTTTCAGGCACTCTTAAAGTGCACCTGGGCTGTCAGAGAAAGCTCTGAAAATCGTGTTCTCGAAAATCTCCGGGTACCCGACCAATCCCTAGGTGCCCGAATGACAAGTGTCAATTCGGCAGGACGGCCTCCCACCTCCGGCCGCAGATGCGTCACTAAATCCCCGCAACGGGGGCTTTCTCATTTCGGCATAGGGGCTTCCGCGGCCAACTCATTAACCTGTGCTCGGACTTTTTGTGCCACAAGTGCAAGGGACCGTTTGCCGGCAGCTACTCGCACCCCCCCGCCCAGGGGGGGAATCCTCTGACCGGAGATCCGAAACGCCGGCCGAATCCATCCCCGTCGGACTTCCGAAGGGGTTCCCTCGACCGACTGACTTCCGAACTCCTTTCTGGGCTTAAACGGGTGGAATTCGGACCCTCTCGCAAGGGAGCCGAAGCCCGCCAGCCCCGGGAGGCCTCGGGGCCGCCGTTTTCAAGCCCGACCAAAAAACCCGAAAAATGGGGAAAAATGGGAAAAATTCCCACTCCCAAAAGGCTTAAAAGTCGGTTGGGCGGCAGCCCGGGTCGGTCTCTGCAGACCTGGAGGCGCTAGACACAAGTCTGGTAAACAGGCTAAGTCTCGACATGCCACCTCTTACTATCCTGCAGGTACCCCGCCAATCCCCCCGGAACCGGCTGGCAATTGGCGAATCAGCGGGACGAATTTGAATTCGTGACCGACTCTCTGACACCGAATCGCCGCAAACGCGTTTCGATTTTTCGGCTTCGGTACCTCCCATCAGACTTTGACTGGCCATATCTCCGGACTCACGTGTCGCAGCCGGGACCTTCAGGTACCGTTCGACGCGTCTAACCCTGCCCCGTCGAATGGCGCCCCTCGCGGTGTGGTCCGATTTCCGCATTTTGGTCAGATTTGCCTCCAAAGTTTTCAGATTGAGTTGACGAATGCCCCCTACGGGGTAACCTCTTGCCCTTTCGGACCTGGTCCCTGTGACTTAATTTCCGCCTTTTGCTCAATCGTTTCCCCATTTATAATTAATTTTAAAAATCGGGTTACTCAGTTCTGGTTTACCAGTTCCCTCTTCGGACTTAGTTTTTGGTTAATCATTTCCGGTTCACCAGTTCCCGTTTTGGACTTAGTCTCTGCGGGCCGTTTCTCATCTTTTGGTTCATCAGTTCCCCTCTTTTAATAATTTTTTGGCTGCTTTCGTTTGATACTTTCCCTGCCTTCTGGGTAACTTTTCCCCCTTAGGACTTCATCGCCGCACATAATTTTCGACTTCTGGTTGATCATTTCACCCCTTTTAATCATTTTTGCAACTTTTGGTTAACCATTTCCCCCAGCTTCTGGTTAACCATTTCCCCTTTGGGACTTAGTCTCTGAGCATTCTTTTGGGATTCTGGTTAACCATTTGCCAATTTTTTTAAAATGTTGCCGCTTTTGTTTAATGCTTTCTGGTCAACCTTTCCCTCTTTCAGACTTCACCGCGGCACATTGCTTCAGCCTCCTGGTTAATCATTTCACCCCTTTTAATCATTTTTGCAACTTTTGGTTAACCATTTCCCCCAGCTTCTGGTTAACCATTTCCCCTTTGGGACTTAGTCTCTGAGCATTCTTTTGGGATTCTGGTTAATCATTTGCCAATTTTTAAAAAATGTTGCCACTTTTGTTTAATGCTTTCTGGTCAACCTTTCCCTCTTTCAGACTTCACCGCGGCACATTGCTTTAGCCTCCTGGTTAATCATTTCACCCCTTTTAATCCTTTTTCCCACTTTGGGTTAAGCAGTTCACCCTGCTTCTGGTTAACCATTTCCCCTTTGGGACTTAGTCTCTGAGCATTCTTTTGGGATTCTGGTTAATCATTTGCCAATTTTTAAAAAATGTTGCCGCTTTTGTTTAATGCTTTCTGGTCAACCTTTCCCTCTTTCAGACTTCACCGCGGCACATTGCTTCAGCCTCCTGGTTAATCATTTCACCCCTTTTAATCATTTTTGCAACTTTTGGTTAACCATTTCCCCCAGCTTCTGGTTAACCATTTCCCCTTTGGGACTTAGTCTCTGAGCATTCTTTTGGGATTCTGGTTAATCATTTGCCAATTTTTTAAAAATGTTGCCGCTTTTGTTTAATGCTTTCTGGTCAACCTTTCCCTCTTTCAGACTTCACCGCGGCACATTGCTTTAGCCTCCTGGTTAATCATTTCACCCCTTTTAATCATTTTTGCAACTTTTGGTTAACCATTTCCCCCAGCTTCTGGTTAACCATTTCCCCTTTGGGACTCAGTCTCTGAGCATTCTTTTGGGATTCTGGTTAATCATTTGCCACTTTTTTAAAAATGTTGCCGCTTTTGTTTAATGCTTTCCCTGCTTTCTGGTCAACCTTTCCCTCTTTCAGACTTCACCGCCGCACATTATTTTCGACTTCTGGTTAATCATTTCACCCCTTTTAATCATTTTTTGCCACTTTTGGTTAACCATTTCCCCCAGCTTCTGGTTAACCATTTCCCCTTTGGGACTTGGTCTCTGAGCATTCTTTTGGGATTCTGGTTAATCATTTGCCACTTTTTTAAAAATGTTGCGGCTTTTGTTTAATGCTTTCCCTGCTTTGTGGTCAACCTTTTCCCCTTTAGGACTTCACCGCGGCACATTGCTTCAGCCTCCTGGTTAATCATTTCACCCCTTTTAATCATTTTTGCAACTTTTGGTTAACCATTTCCCCCAGCTTCTGGTTAACCATTTCCCCTTTGGGACTTAGTCTCTGAGCATTCTTTTGGGATTCTGGTTAATCATTTGCCACTTTTTTAAAAATGTTGCCGCTTTTGTTTAATGCTTTCCCTGCTTTGTGGTCAACCTTTTCCCCTTTAGGACTTCACCGCGGCACATTGCTTCAGCCTCCTGGTTAATCATTTCACCCCTTTTAATCATTTTTGCAACTTTTGGTTAACCATTTCCCCCAGCTTCTGGTTAACCATTTCCCCTTTGGGACTTAGTCTCTGAGCATTCTTTTGGGATTCTGGTTAATCATTTGCCAATTTTAAAAAAATGTTGCCACTTTTGTTTAATGCTTTCTGGTCAACCTTTCCCTCTTTCAGACTTCACCGCGGCACATTGCTTTAGCCTCCTGGTTAATCATTTCACCCCTTTTAATCATTTTTGCAACTTTTGGTTAACCATTTCCCCCAGCTTCTGGTTAACCATTTCCCCTTTGGGACTTAGTCTCTGAGCATTCTTTTGGGATTCTGGTTAATCATTTGCCAATTTTTAAAAAATGTTGCCGCTTTTGTTTAATGCTTTCTGGTCAACCTTTCCCTCTTTCAGACTTCACCGCGGCACATTGCTTCAGCCTCCTGGTTAATCATTTCACCCCTTTTAATCATTTTTGCAACTTTTGGTTAACCATTTCCCCCAGCTTCTGGTTAACCATTTCCCCTTTGGGACTTAGTCTCTGAGCATTCTTTTGGGATTCTGGTTAATCATTTGCCACTTTTTTTAAAATGTTGCCGCTTTTGTTTAATGCTTTCCCTGCTTTGTGGTCAAACTTTTCCCCTTTAGGACTTCACCGCGGCACATTGCTTCAGCCTCCTGGTTAATCATTTCACCCCTTTTAATCATTTTTGCAACTTTTGGTTAACCATTTCCCCCAGCTTCTGGTTAACCATTTCCCCTTTGGGACTTAGTCTCTGAGCATTCTTTTGGGATTCTGGTTAATCATTTGCCAATTTTTTTAAAATGTTGCCACTTTTGTTTAATGCTTTCTGGTCAACCTTTCCCTCTTTCAGACTTCACCGCGGCACATTGCTTTAGCCTCCTGGTTAATCATTTCACCCCTTTTAATCATTTTTGCAACTTTTGGTTAACCATTTCACCCAGCTTCTGGTTAACCATTTCCCCTTTGGGACTTAGTCTCTGAGCATTCTTTTGGGATTCTGGTTAATCATTTGCCACTTTTTTAAAAATGTTGCCGCTTTTGTTTAATGCTTTCCCTGCTTTGTGGTCAACCTTTTCCCCTTTAGGACTTCACCGCGGCACATTGCTTCAGCCTCCTGGTTAATCATTTCACCCCTTTTAATCATTTTTGCAACTTTTGGTTAACCATTTCCCCCAGCTTCTGGTTAACCATTTCCCCTTTGGGACTTGGTCTCTGAGCATTCTTTTGGGATTCTGGTTAATCATTTGCCAATTTTTAAAAAATGTTGCCACTTTTGTTTAATGCTTTCTGGTCAACCTTTGCCTCTTTCAGACTTCACCGCGGCACATTGCTTTAGCCTCCTGGTTCATCATTTCACCCCTTTTAATCATTTTTGCAACTTTTGGTTAACCATTTCCCCCAGCTTCTGGTTAACCATTTCCCCTTTGGGACTTAGTCTCTGAGCATTCTTTTGGGATTCTGGTTAATCATTTGCCACTTTTTAAAAAATGTTGCCGCTTTTGTTTAATCGTTTCCCTGCTATGTGGTCAACCTTTTCCCCTTTCAGACTTCATCGCCGCGCATTGTTGTCGACTTCTGGTTAATCATTTTTCCCCTTTAAATCTTTTTTTGCCACTTTTGGTTAACCATTTCACCCAGCTTCTGGTTAACCATTTGCCCCATTTTACTGAATTTTTCCGCTTTGGTTTAATCATTTCCCTGCTTTCTTGTCAACCTTTTCCCCTTTTGGACTTCGCCGCCGCACTTTGCTTTTGCCTTCTGGTTAAACATTTCTCCCCTTTTAATCCTTTTTCCCACTTTTGGTTCACCAGTTCACCCAGCTTCTGGTTCACCATTTCCCCTTTGGGACTTAAGTCTCTGAGCATTCTTTTGGGATTCTGGTTAACCATTTGCCACTTTTTAAAAAATGTTGCCGCTTTTGTTTAATGCTTTCCCTGCTTTCTGGTCAACCTTTTCCCCTTTAGGACTTCACCGCGGCACATTGCTTTAGCCTCCTGGTTAATCATTTCACCCCTTTTAATCCTTTTTCCCACTTTGGGTTGGACAGTTCACCCAGCTACTGGTTAACCATTTCCCCTTTGGGACTTAAGTCTCTGAGCATTCTTTTGTGATTCTGGTTCACCATTTGTCCCTTTTTAAAAGATATTGCTGCTTTTGATTAAACCTTTCCCTGCTTTGCGGTCGACCTATTCCTCTTTCAGACTTCATCGCCGCACCTTGTTTTCGACATCTGGTTCAACATTTCTCCCCTTTTAATCCTTTTTCCCACTTTTGGTTAAGCAGTTCACCCAGCTTCTGGTTCACCATTTGCCCCTTTTTACTGAATTTTTCTGCTTTTGTTTAATCATTTCCCTGCTTTGCGGTCGACCTATTCCTCTTTCAGACTTCATCGCCGCGCATTGTTTTCGACATCTGGTTAAACATTTCTCCCCTTTTAATCCTTTTTCCCACTTTTGGTTAAGCAGTTCACCCAACTTCTGGTTAACCATTTGCCCCTTCTTACTGAATTTTTCCGCTTTTGTTTAATCATTTCCCTGCTTTATGGTCAACCTTTTCCCCTTTAGGACTTCGCCGCCGCACTTTGCTTTCGCCTTCTGGTTAATCATTTCACAACATTTTAATCCTTTTTCCCACTTTTGGTTAAACAGTTCACCCAGCTTCTGGTTAACCATTTGCCCCTTTGGGACTTAAGTCTCTGAGCATTCTTTTGGGATTCTGGTTCACCATTTGTCCCTTTTTAAAAGATATTGCTGCTTCTGTTTAATCCTTTCCCTGCTTTGCGGTCAACCTTTTCCTCTTTCAGACTTCATCGCCGCGCATTGTTTTCGACATCTGGTTCAACATTTCTCCCCTTTTAATCCTCTTTCCCACTTTTGGTTAAGCAGTTCACCCAACTTCTGGTTCACCACTTGCCCCTTTTTACTGAATTTTTCTGCTTTTGTTTAATCATTTCCCTGCTTTCCGGTCAACCTTTCCCTCTTTCAGACTTAATCGCCGCACATTGTTGTCGACTTCTGGTTGATCAGTTCACCCCTTTTTTATCCTTTTTCCCACTTTGGGTTAAGCAGTTCACCCAGCTTCTGGTTAACCATTTGCCCCTTTGGGACTTAAGTCTCTGAGCATTCTTTTGGGATTCTGGTAAACCATTTGTCCCTTTTTAAAAAATGCTGCTGCTTTTGTTTAATGCTTGCCCTGCTTTGCGGTCGATCATTTCACCCCTTTTAATCCATTTTTGCCACTTTGGGTTAAACAGTTCACACAACTTCTGGTTCACCATTTCACATTTCGGAACTTTTATTCCCACCATTACTTTGGGCTTCTGGTTCATCATTTCACGCTGTTTTACAAATCTTTGCCGCTTCACTTTTAATCCACAAACCGGGGCTCGCTTTCGGGTGGGGGGGGGGGGGGGGGGGGTAGCGGGTTTGGGCCGGGCACTCCACATCCCGGTGTGCGACCGGGTTCGTTCTGGTACCGCTCGGTGCCCCTCGTCCTGCTCTTGCCGCGGAAGCAAACCAGACGACCGTCGGTCTCACGCCCGAGGGGAGAGGAGGCGGAAAGCGGTTTGCAGCCTTTCGCTGTACCTCCGGCGGGCAGCGCCGCACCTCCGAGTGCTCGGTACCGTTCGCTGCACCTCGTCCGGCCGCACGCAGCGAGCCAAACCCGGAGGAAATCGGCCTGTGCCTTCTCGAGATATGGGCCTCCGGGTGGGACGGACAAACCGGGGCCCCGAGCTCGCTTTCGGCGGCCCGGCACTCGACTTCCCGGTGTCCGAACGTGATCCTTCCGGTACCCTTCGGTGCCCCTTGCCCGACTCTAGCTCCCGTGCTGAAGCGGAGTCGGTCGGCCTGACGGCCTGCCGAGTTAACCAGCGGAAAGCGGTGCGCAGCCTTTCGCTTGCAGCTCCGGCGGGCAGCGCCGCACCTCCGGCTGCTCAGTGCCGTCCGCTGCTCCCCTTCCGGCTGCACGCAGCGAACCATACCCGGAGGAAATCGGCCTCGGCCTTCCGGAGATATGGGCCTGCGAGTGGGACCAATAAATCGGTGCACATTTCCGGCTCGGTTTCCGGCCTCGGCACTATCAGTTCACGCCGTCCGACCGACGTCGTTCTGGCACGGTTCCGTTGCTCCTTGATCCGGTCCAGCCACGGTAATCAGCCGAAGATGGTGGGGGGGGGACACATTGCCCGCCGAGTTAGCCGGAGGAAATCGGCCTCGGACTTCCTCAGATATCAGCCTCCGGGTGGGACAGACAAACCGGGGACCCGAGCACGCTTTCGGCGGCCCGCTGGTCGACTTCCCGGTGTGCGACCGGGTTCGTTCCGGTACCGTTCGCTGCCCCTCGTCCTGCTCTAGCCGCGGAGACAAACCCGACGACCGTCGGTCTCACGCCCGCGGAGGGAGGTGGCGGAAAGTGGTTTGCAGCCTTTCGCTGTACCTCCGGCGGGCAGCGCCCGACCTCCGAGTGCTCGGTACCGTCCGCTGCGCCTGGTCCTGCCGCACACAACGAGCCATACCCGGTGGAAATCGGCCTGTGCCTTCCAGAGATATGGGCCTCCGGGTGGGACGGACAAACCGGGGCCCCGTGCTCGCTTTCGGCGGCCCGCTAGTCGACTTCCCGGTGTGCGACCGGGTTCCTTCCGGTACCGTTCGCTGCCCCTCGTCCTGCTCTAGCCGCGGAAACAAACCCGACGACCGTCGGTCTCACGCCCGCGGAGGGAGGCGGCGGAAAGTGGTTTGCAGCCTTTCGCTGTACCTCCGGCGGGCAGCGCCCGACCTCCGAGTGCTCGGTACCGTCCGCTGCGCCTGGTCCGGCCGCACACAACGAGCCATACCTGGTGGAAATCGGCCTGTGCCTTCCGGAGACATGGGCCTCCGGGTGGGACGGACAAACCGGGGCCCCGAGCGGTGGCACCCTGCTCGCTTTCGGCGGCCCGGCACTCGACTTCCCGGTGTGCGAACGTCATCGTTCCGGTACCCTTCGGTGCCCCTTGCCCCACTCCAGCTCCGGTGCTAAAGCGGAGTCGGTCGGTCTCACGGACGCCGAGTTAGCAGGCGGAAAGCGGTGCGCAGCCTTTCGCTGTCACTCCGGCGGGCAGCACCGCACCTCCGAGTGCTCGGTACCGTACGCTGCGCCGCCTCCTGCCGCACGCAACGAGCCATACCCGCAGGAAATCGGCCTCGGCGTTCCGGAGTTATCCGCCTCCGAGTGGGCCTGACCAAGCGGGGTGAACTGGAAATCATTAACCAACGTACTTCCAGGTTTTCACCCGCAGAGGGCAGCACTCTCTTCTCCGTTTTAAACTGGGCCGACCCGGCTCCGTTTCGAGACCCGGCACTCGACTTCCCGGTGTGCGACCGGGTTCGTTCCGGTACCGTTCGCTGCCCCTCGTCCTGCTCTAGCCGCGGAAGCAAACCCGACGACCGTCGGTCTCACGCCCGCGGAGGGAGGCGGCGGAAAGTGGTTTGCAGCCTTTCGCTGTACCTCCGGCGGGCAGCGTCCGACCTCCGAGTGCTCGGTACCGTCCGCTGCGCCTGGTCCGGCCGCACACAACGAGCCATACCCGGTGGAAATCGGCCTGTGCCTTCCGGAGATATGGGCCTCCGGGTGGGACGGACAAACCGGGGCCCCGAGCTCGCTTTCAGCGGCCCGGCACTCGACTTCCCGGTGTGCGAACGTCATCCTTCCGGTACTCAACCGTGCCCCTTGCCCCACTCTAGCTCCGGCGGTAAAGCGGAGTCGGTCGGTCTCACGGACGCCGAGTTAGCAGGCGGAAAGCGGTGCGCAGCCTTTCGCTGTCACTCCGGCGGGCAGCATCGCACCTCCCAGTGCTCGGTACCGTCCGCTGCGCCTGGTCCGGCCGCACACAACGAGCCATACCCGGAGGAAATCGGCCTGTGCCTTCCGGAGATATGGGCCTCCGGGTGGGACGGACAAACCGGGGCCCCGAGCGGTGGCACCCTGCTCGCTTTCAGCGGCCCGGCACTCGACTTCCCGGTATGCGAACGTGATCGTTCCGGTACCCTTCGGTGCCCCTTGCCCCACTCTAGCTCCGGTGCTAAAGCGGAGTCGGTCGGTCTCACGGACGCCGAGTTACCAGGCGGAAAGCGGTGCGCAGCCTTTCGCTGTCACTCCGGCGGGCAGCACCGCATCTCCGAGTGCTCGGTACCGTACGCTGCGCCGCCTCCTGCCGCACGCAACGAGCCATACCCGGAGGAAATCGGCCTCGGCGTTCCGGAGTTATCCGCCTCCGAGTGGGCCTGACCAAGCGGGGTGAACTGGAAATCATTAACCAACGTACTTCCAGGTTTTCACCCGCAGAGGGCAGCACTCTCTTCTCCGTTTTAAACTGGGCCGACCCGGCTCCGTTTCGAGACCCGGCACTCGACTTCCCGGTGTGCGACCGGGTTCGTTCCGGTACCGTTCGCTGCCCCTCGTCCTGCTCGAGCCGCGGAACCAAACCCGACGACCGTCGGTCTCACGCCCGCGGAGGGAGGCGGCGGAAAGTGGTTT
>NW_027139566.1:90000-100000 GCF_035084215.1 Heptranchias perlo
CTCTCGAGTTGTAGTACACACAAGTCGTTTGCTCAAGTTGACTGTGTGTGTGTTACGTGTCGCATTAGCTGAGCCGACGGGGACGGCCGATACGAAGTCATGTACACGCTTGGGGTAAAGCTACAATGGGCCTTTGCAGCCACCGTCGGGCTGGGCACATGGCCTCCCCCCCCCCCATGACGAGGGAGGTTGGCGCCGGTTCCAACCTGGGCTTGCAAGCGGTAATGCATGACAGACAGCCAGCGACAAACAAAAGTCGAAAGGAGCCCACCTTTTGCCAGGCACAGACCGTTAAGGTCACGGACACGCTTGGGTGGTTAAGCTACAGTGACCCTTTCTAGCCGCCTTCGTCGTGTCTGCTGGGCACACATGGCCTTCCCCCCCCTGCCCGTGACAGGGGAGAGGTTGGTGTGCCAGGTCCGACTGGAGTTTGCAAACCATAGCGTTCAAGATACATGCACACACTCAGCCCTCCAGCTCTAAAAGGGTGACGTGTTTTGGTGCTCAGTTGCTAGAGAAATCTCGTGTTCAGCTACCAGAACGGGACTTGCTGTGCACATTCCCGCTCCACTCGAGACGGCAGACACCCGGGCTCTGGAGCTTGAATCGGACCTCTGTTAGACAACACAGGTGGACTTCTCGGCCTCACAAGAGAGCAATACGCCAGCGGGTGAACAGGAGAGTCGTGCCGACAAAACCCACTGACTTTTAAAACTGTCCGTCTGCCACTTGGGACAGAGAGAGGAACCTGACGAGCCTGAACACCAGCCTTGGCTGGACCGCTCGGGCCCTCCCATGTCGGACGCGAGTCGCCAAATCGATCGGAAGAGAGTACCGATTCCTCTCAAAAAGTCTGCGTGCCCGTTATTATAAAAGCAGCCCACCGGCCGCGGTGCCTTGCCCACAAACACACTTGGTGTCTGGGGTGATTCAGAGCCGCCGCGGCTCGAAAGTGTCAACCTGTTTTAAAAGTCATCGCTATGCCGGCACAGGTGACTTTCAAGTTAAAGAGTTCTCTTTATTGGCTTTCAAAAAAATCTGCAAAGTGTCACAGAGATTTTGAGAAACTCTTTTTTTTCTTTATATTATTATAATATAATATAATGTGTATATGTTTTCGAAAAGCATCCACCAGCAATCCATGGTGAGCCTCTCTCTGCTGGCAAGCTCCTCCTGCCTGAGCCCGACGCTGTCGAGGCTCAACACGATTTCAGACTGACAAAGAGTTCGAAAATTGCCGCCTGATGTAGCTTTAAATGCTGACAGGTGACTTCCGAGTGCTCTTGTAAAGGTCTCCGCTTTGAAATTGAGAGCCTTCTGCCAAGTGTCACTTTTTCAGGCACTCTTAAAGTGCACCTGGGCTGTCAGAGAAAGCTCTGAAAATCGTGTTCTCGAAAATCTCCGGGTACCCGACCAATCCCTAGGTGCCCGAATGACAAGTGTCAATTCGGCAGGACGGCCTCCCACCTCCGGCCGCAGATGCGTCACTAAATCCCCGCAACGGGGGCTTTCTCATTTCGGCATAGGGGCTTCCGCGGCCAACTCATTAACCTGTGCTCGGACTTTTTGTGCCACAAGTGCAAGGGACCGTTTGCCGGCAGCTACTCGCACCCCCCCGCCCAGGGGGGGAATCCTCTGACCGGAGATCCGAAACGCCGGCCGAATCCATCCCCGTCGGACTTCCGAAGGGGTTCCCTCGACCGACTGACTTCCGAACTCCTTTCTGGGCTTAAACGGGTGGAATTCGGACCCTCTCGCAAGGGAGCCGAAGCCCGCCAGCCCCGGGAGGCCTCGGGGCCGCCGTTTTCAAGCCCGACCAAAAAACCCGAAAAATGGGGAAAAATGGGAAAAATTCCCACTCCCAAAAGGCTTAAAAGTCGGTTGGGCGGCAGCCCGGGTCGGTCTCTGCAGACCTGGAGGCGCTAGACACAAGTCTGGTAAACAGGCTAAGTCTCGACATGCCACCTCTTACTATCCTGCAGGTACCCCGCCAATCCCCCCGGAACCGGCTGGCAATTGGCGAATCAGCGGGACGAATTTGAATTCGTGACCGACTCTCTGACACCGAATCGCCGCAAACGCGTTTCGATTTTTCGGCTTCGGTACCTCCCATCAGACTTTGACTGGCCATATCTCCGGACTCACGTGTCGCAGCCGGGACCTTCAGGTACCGTTCGACGCGTCTAACCCTGCCCCGTCGAATGGCGCCCCTCGCGGTGTGGTCCGATTTCCGCATTTTGGTCAGATTTGCCTCCAAAGTTTTCAGATTGAGTTGACGAATGCCCCCTACGGGGTAACCTCTTGCCCTTTCGGACCTGGTCCCTGTGACTTAATTTCCGCCTTTTGCTCAATCGTTTCCCCATTTATAATTAATTTTAAAAATCGGGTTACTCAGTTCTGGTTTACCAGTTCCCTCTTCGGACTTAGTTTTTGGTTAATCATTTCCGGTTCACCAGTTCCCGTTTTGGACTTAGTCTCTGCGGGCCGTTTCTCATCTTTTGGTTCATCAGTTCCCCTCTTTTAATAATTTTTTGGCTGCTTTCGTTTGATACTTTCCCTGCCTTCTGGGTAACTTTTCCCCCTTAGGACTTCATCGCCGCACATAATTTTCGACTTCTGGTTGATCATTTCACCCCTTTTAATCATTTTTGCAACTTTTGGTTAACCATTTCCCCCAGCTTCTGGTTAACCATTTCCCCTTTGGGACTTAGTCTCTGAGCATTCTTTTGGGATTCTGGTTAACCATTTGCCAATTTTTTTAAAATGTTGCCGCTTTTGTTTAATGCTTTCTGGTCAACCTTTCCCTCTTTCAGACTTCACCGCGGCACATTGCTTCAGCCTCCTGGTTAATCATTTCACCCCTTTTAATCATTTTTGCAACTTTTGGTTAACCATTTCCCCCAGCTTCTGGTTAACCATTTCCCCTTTGGGACTTAGTCTCTGAGCATTCTTTTGGGATTCTGGTTAATCATTTGCCAATTTTTAAAAAATGTTGCCACTTTTGTTTAATGCTTTCTGGTCAACCTTTCCCTCTTTCAGACTTCACCGCGGCACATTGCTTTAGCCTCCTGGTTAATCATTTCACCCCTTTTAATCCTTTTTCCCACTTTGGGTTAAGCAGTTCACCCTGCTTCTGGTTAACCATTTCCCCTTTGGGACTTAGTCTCTGAGCATTCTTTTGGGATTCTGGTTAATCATTTGCCAATTTTTAAAAAATGTTGCCGCTTTTGTTTAATGCTTTCTGGTCAACCTTTCCCTCTTTCAGACTTCACCGCGGCACATTGCTTCAGCCTCCTGGTTAATCATTTCACCCCTTTTAATCATTTTTGCAACTTTTGGTTAACCATTTCCCCCAGCTTCTGGTTAACCATTTCCCCTTTGGGACTTAGTCTCTGAGCATTCTTTTGGGATTCTGGTTAATCATTTGCCAATTTTTTAAAAATGTTGCCGCTTTTGTTTAATGCTTTCTGGTCAACCTTTCCCTCTTTCAGACTTCACCGCGGCACATTGCTTTAGCCTCCTGGTTAATCATTTCACCCCTTTTAATCATTTTTGCAACTTTTGGTTAACCATTTCCCCCAGCTTCTGGTTAACCATTTCCCCTTTGGGACTCAGTCTCTGAGCATTCTTTTGGGATTCTGGTTAATCATTTGCCACTTTTTTAAAAATGTTGCCGCTTTTGTTTAATGCTTTCCCTGCTTTCTGGTCAACCTTTCCCTCTTTCAGACTTCACCGCCGCACATTATTTTCGACTTCTGGTTAATCATTTCACCCCTTTTAATCATTTTTTGCCACTTTTGGTTAACCATTTCCCCCAGCTTCTGGTTAACCATTTCCCCTTTGGGACTTGGTCTCTGAGCATTCTTTTGGGATTCTGGTTAATCATTTGCCACTTTTTTAAAAATGTTGCGGCTTTTGTTTAATGCTTTCCCTGCTTTGTGGTCAACCTTTTCCCCTTTAGGACTTCACCGCGGCACATTGCTTCAGCCTCCTGGTTAATCATTTCACCCCTTTTAATCATTTTTGCAACTTTTGGTTAACCATTTCCCCCAGCTTCTGGTTAACCATTTCCCCTTTGGGACTTAGTCTCTGAGCATTCTTTTGGGATTCTGGTTAATCATTTGCCACTTTTTTAAAAATGTTGCCGCTTTTGTTTAATGCTTTCCCTGCTTTGTGGTCAACCTTTTCCCCTTTAGGACTTCACCGCGGCACATTGCTTCAGCCTCCTGGTTAATCATTTCACCCCTTTTAATCATTTTTGCAACTTTTGGTTAACCATTTCCCCCAGCTTCTGGTTAACCATTTCCCCTTTGGGACTTAGTCTCTGAGCATTCTTTTGGGATTCTGGTTAATCATTTGCCAATTTTAAAAAAATGTTGCCACTTTTGTTTAATGCTTTCTGGTCAACCTTTCCCTCTTTCAGACTTCACCGCGGCACATTGCTTTAGCCTCCTGGTTAATCATTTCACCCCTTTTAATCATTTTTGCAACTTTTGGTTAACCATTTCCCCCAGCTTCTGGTTAACCATTTCCCCTTTGGGACTTAGTCTCTGAGCATTCTTTTGGGATTCTGGTTAATCATTTGCCAATTTTTAAAAAATGTTGCCGCTTTTGTTTAATGCTTTCTGGTCAACCTTTCCCTCTTTCAGACTTCACCGCGGCACATTGCTTCAGCCTCCTGGTTAATCATTTCACCCCTTTTAATCATTTTTGCAACTTTTGGTTAACCATTTCCCCCAGCTTCTGGTTAACCATTTCCCCTTTGGGACTTAGTCTCTGAGCATTCTTTTGGGATTCTGGTTAATCATTTGCCACTTTTTTTAAAATGTTGCCGCTTTTGTTTAATGCTTTCCCTGCTTTGTGGTCAAACTTTTCCCCTTTAGGACTTCACCGCGGCACATTGCTTCAGCCTCCTGGTTAATCATTTCACCCCTTTTAATCATTTTTGCAACTTTTGGTTAACCATTTCCCCCAGCTTCTGGTTAACCATTTCCCCTTTGGGACTTAGTCTCTGAGCATTCTTTTGGGATTCTGGTTAATCATTTGCCAATTTTTTTAAAATGTTGCCACTTTTGTTTAATGCTTTCTGGTCAACCTTTCCCTCTTTCAGACTTCACCGCGGCACATTGCTTTAGCCTCCTGGTTAATCATTTCACCCCTTTTAATCATTTTTGCAACTTTTGGTTAACCATTTCACCCAGCTTCTGGTTAACCATTTCCCCTTTGGGACTTAGTCTCTGAGCATTCTTTTGGGATTCTGGTTAATCATTTGCCACTTTTTTAAAAATGTTGCCGCTTTTGTTTAATGCTTTCCCTGCTTTGTGGTCAACCTTTTCCCCTTTAGGACTTCACCGCGGCACATTGCTTCAGCCTCCTGGTTAATCATTTCACCCCTTTTAATCATTTTTGCAACTTTTGGTTAACCATTTCCCCCAGCTTCTGGTTAACCATTTCCCCTTTGGGACTTGGTCTCTGAGCATTCTTTTGGGATTCTGGTTAATCATTTGCCAATTTTTAAAAAATGTTGCCACTTTTGTTTAATGCTTTCTGGTCAACCTTTGCCTCTTTCAGACTTCACCGCGGCACATTGCTTTAGCCTCCTGGTTCATCATTTCACCCCTTTTAATCATTTTTGCAACTTTTGGTTAACCATTTCCCCCAGCTTCTGGTTAACCATTTCCCCTTTGGGACTTAGTCTCTGAGCATTCTTTTGGGATTCTGGTTAATCATTTGCCACTTTTTAAAAAATGTTGCCGCTTTTGTTTAATCGTTTCCCTGCTATGTGGTCAACCTTTTCCCCTTTCAGACTTCATCGCCGCGCATTGTTGTCGACTTCTGGTTAATCATTTTTCCCCTTTAAATCTTTTTTTGCCACTTTTGGTTAACCATTTCACCCAGCTTCTGGTTAACCATTTGCCCCATTTTACTGAATTTTTCCGCTTTGGTTTAATCATTTCCCTGCTTTCTTGTCAACCTTTTCCCCTTTTGGACTTCGCCGCCGCACTTTGCTTTTGCCTTCTGGTTAAACATTTCTCCCCTTTTAATCCTTTTTCCCACTTTTGGTTCACCAGTTCACCCAGCTTCTGGTTCACCATTTCCCCTTTGGGACTTAAGTCTCTGAGCATTCTTTTGGGATTCTGGTTAACCATTTGCCACTTTTTAAAAAATGTTGCCGCTTTTGTTTAATGCTTTCCCTGCTTTCTGGTCAACCTTTTCCCCTTTAGGACTTCACCGCGGCACATTGCTTTAGCCTCCTGGTTAATCATTTCACCCCTTTTAATCCTTTTTCCCACTTTGGGTTGGACAGTTCACCCAGCTACTGGTTAACCATTTCCCCTTTGGGACTTAAGTCTCTGAGCATTCTTTTGTGATTCTGGTTCACCATTTGTCCCTTTTTAAAAGATATTGCTGCTTTTGATTAAACCTTTCCCTGCTTTGCGGTCGACCTATTCCTCTTTCAGACTTCATCGCCGCACCTTGTTTTCGACATCTGGTTCAACATTTCTCCCCTTTTAATCCTTTTTCCCACTTTTGGTTAAGCAGTTCACCCAGCTTCTGGTTCACCATTTGCCCCTTTTTACTGAATTTTTCTGCTTTTGTTTAATCATTTCCCTGCTTTGCGGTCGACCTATTCCTCTTTCAGACTTCATCGCCGCGCATTGTTTTCGACATCTGGTTAAACATTTCTCCCCTTTTAATCCTTTTTCCCACTTTTGGTTAAGCAGTTCACCCAACTTCTGGTTAACCATTTGCCCCTTCTTACTGAATTTTTCCGCTTTTGTTTAATCATTTCCCTGCTTTATGGTCAACCTTTTCCCCTTTAGGACTTCGCCGCCGCACTTTGCTTTCGCCTTCTGGTTAATCATTTCACAACATTTTAATCCTTTTTCCCACTTTTGGTTAAACAGTTCACCCAGCTTCTGGTTAACCATTTGCCCCTTTGGGACTTAAGTCTCTGAGCATTCTTTTGGGATTCTGGTTCACCATTTGTCCCTTTTTAAAAGATATTGCTGCTTCTGTTTAATCCTTTCCCTGCTTTGCGGTCAACCTTTTCCTCTTTCAGACTTCATCGCCGCGCATTGTTTTCGACATCTGGTTCAACATTTCTCCCCTTTTAATCCTCTTTCCCACTTTTGGTTAAGCAGTTCACCCAACTTCTGGTTCACCACTTGCCCCTTTTTACTGAATTTTTCTGCTTTTGTTTAATCATTTCCCTGCTTTCCGGTCAACCTTTCCCTCTTTCAGACTTAATCGCCGCACATTGTTGTCGACTTCTGGTTGATCAGTTCACCCCTTTTTTATCCTTTTTCCCACTTTGGGTTAAGCAGTTCACCCAGCTTCTGGTTAACCATTTGCCCCTTTGGGACT
The DNA here is from genome assembly GCF_035084215.1 of Heptranchias perlo. NCBI lineage: Eukaryota > Metazoa > Chordata > Chondrichthyes > Hexanchiformes > Hexanchidae > Heptranchias > Heptranchias perlo. The sequence goes on from NW_027139566.1 coordinate 97,369, forward strand.
TAAGTCTCTGAGCATTCTTTTGGGATTCTGGTAAACCATTTGTCCCTTTTTAAAAAATGCTGCTGCTTTTGTTTAATGCTTGCCCTGCTTTGCGGTCGATCATTTCACCCCTTTTAATCCATTTTTGCCACTTTGGGTTAAACAGTTCACACAACTTCTGGTTCACCATTTCACATTTCGGAACTTTTATTCCCACCATTACTTTGGGCTTCTGGTTCATCATTTCACGCTGTTTTACAAATCTTTGCCGCTTCACTTTTAATCCACAAACCGGGGCTCGCTTTCGGGTGGGGGGGGGGGGGGGGGGGGTAGCGGGTTTGGGCCGGGCACTCCACATCCCGGTGTGCGACCGGGTTCGTTCTGGTACCGCTCGGTGCCCCTCGTCCTGCTCTTGCCGCGGAAGCAAACCAGACGACCGTCGGTCTCACGCCCGAGGGGAGAGGAGGCGGAAAGCGGTTTGCAGCCTTTCGCTGTACCTCCGGCGGGCAGCGCCGCACCTCCGAGTGCTCGGTACCGTTCGCTGCACCTCGTCCGGCCGCACGCAGCGAGCCAAACCCGGAGGAAATCGGCCTGTGCCTTCTCGAGATATGGGCCTCCGGGTGGGACGGACAAACCGGGGCCCCGAGCTCGCTTTCGGCGGCCCGGCACTCGACTTCCCGGTGTCCGAACGTGATCCTTCCGGTACCCTTCGGTGCCCCTTGCCCGACTCTAGCTCCCGTGCTGAAGCGGAGTCGGTCGGCCTGACGGCCTGCCGAGTTAACCAGCGGAAAGCGGTGCGCAGCCTTTCGCTTGCAGCTCCGGCGGGCAGCGCCGCACCTCCGGCTGCTCAGTGCCGTCCGCTGCTCCCCTTCCGGCTGCACGCAGCGAACCATACCCGGAGGAAATCGGCCTCGGCCTTCCGGAGATATGGGCCTGCGAGTGGGACCAATAAATCGGTGCACATTTCCGGCTCGGTTTCCGGCCTCGGCACTATCAGTTCACGCCGTCCGACCGACGTCGTTCTGGCACGGTTCCGTTGCTCCTTGATCCGGTCCAGCCACGGTAATCAGCCGAAGATGGTGGGGGGGGGACACATTGCCCGCCGAGTTAGCCGGAGGAAATCGGCCTCGGACTTCCTCAGATATCAGCCTCCGGGTGGGACAGACAAACCGGGGACCCGAGCACGCTTTCGGCGGCCCGCTGGTCGACTTCCCGGTGTGCGACCGGGTTCGTTCCGGTACCGTTCGCTGCCCCTCGTCCTGCTCTAGCCGCGGAGACAAACCCGACGACCGTCGGTCTCACGCCCGCGGAGGGAGGTGGCGGAAAGTGGTTTGCAGCCTTTCGCTGTACCTCCGGCGGGCAGCGCCCGACCTCCGAGTGCTCGGTACCGTCCGCTGCGCCTGGTCCTGCCGCACACAACGAGCCATACCCGGTGGAAATCGGCCTGTGCCTTCCAGAGATATGGGCCTCCGGGTGGGACGGACAAACCGGGGCCCCGTGCTCGCTTTCGGCGGCCCGCTAGTCGACTTCCCGGTGTGCGACCGGGTTCCTTCCGGTACCGTTCGCTGCCCCTCGTCCTGCTCTAGCCGCGGAAACAAACCCGACGACCGTCGGTCTCACGCCCGCGGAGGGAGGCGGCGGAAAGTGGTTTGCAGCCTTTCGCTGTACCTCCGGCGGGCAGCGCCCGACCTCCGAGTGCTCGGTACCGTCCGCTGCGCCTGGTCCGGCCGCACACAACGAGCCATACCTGGTGGAAATCGGCCTGTGCCTTCCGGAGACATGGGCCTCCGGGTGGGACGGACAAACCGGGGCCCCGAGCGGTGGCACCCTGCTCGCTTTCGGCGGCCCGGCACTCGACTTCCCGGTGTGCGAACGTCATCGTTCCGGTACCCTTCGGTGCCCCTTGCCCCACTCCAGCTCCGGTGCTAAAGCGGAGTCGGTCGGTCTCACGGACGCCGAGTTAGCAGGCGGAAAGCGGTGCGCAGCCTTTCGCTGTCACTCCGGCGGGCAGCACCGCACCTCCGAGTGCTCGGTACCGTACGCTGCGCCGCCTCCTGCCGCACGCAACGAGCCATACCCGCAGGAAATCGGCCTCGGCGTTCCGGAGTTATCCGCCTCCGAGTGGGCCTGACCAAGCGGGGTGAACTGGAAATCATTAACCAACGTACTTCCAGGTTTTCACCCGCAGAGGGCAGCACTCTCTTCTCCGTTTTAAACTGGGCCGACCCGGCTCCGTTTCGAGACCCGGCACTCGACTTCCCGGTGTGCGACCGGGTTCGTTCCGGTACCGTTCGCTGCCCCTCGTCCTGCTCTAGCCGCGGAAGCAAACCCGACGACCGTCGGTCTCACGCCCGCGGAGGGAGGCGGCGGAAAGTGGTTTGCAGCCTTTCGCTGTACCTCCGGCGGGCAGCGTCCGACCTCCGAGTGCTCGGTACCGTCCGCTGCGCCTGGTCCGGCCGCACACAACGAGCCATACCCGGTGGAAATCGGCCTGTGCCTTCCGGAGATATGGGCCTCCGGGTGGGACGGACAAACCGGGGCCCCGAGCTCGCTTTCAGCGGCCCGGCACTCGACTTCCCGGTGTGCGAACGTCATCCTTCCGGTACTCAACCGTGCCCCTTGCCCCACTCTAGCTCCGGCGGTAAAGCGGAGT
>NW_027139566.1:112500-120000 GCF_035084215.1 Heptranchias perlo
GGGTGGAATTCGGACCCTCTCGCAAGGGAGCCGAAGCCCGCCAGCCCCGGGAGGCCTCGGGGCCGCCGTTTTCAAGCCCGACCAAAAAACCCGAAAAATGGGGAAAAATGGGAAAAATTCCCACTCCCAAAAGGCTTAAAAGTCGGTTGGGCGGCAGCCCGGGTCGGTCTCTGCAGACCTGGAGGCGCTAGACACAAGTCTGGTAAACAGGCTAAGTCTCGACATGCCACCTCTTACTATCCTGCAGGTACCCCGCCAATCCCCCCGGAACCGGCTGGCAATTGGCGAATCAGCGGGACGAATTTGAATTCGTGACCGACTCTCTGACACCGAATCGCCGCAAACGCGTTTCGATTTTTCGGCTTCGGTACCTCCCATCAGACTTTGACTGGCCATATCTCCGGACTCACGTGTCGCAGCCGGGACCTTCAGGTACCGTTCGACGCGTCTAACCCTGCCCCGTCGAATGGCGCCCCTCGCGGTGTGGTCCGATTTCCGCATTTTGGTCAGATTTGCCTCCAAAGTTTTCAGATTGAGTTGACGAATGCCCCCTACGGGGTAACCTCTTGCCCTTTCGGACCTGGTCCCTGTGACTTAATTTCCGCCTTTTGCTCAATCGTTTCCCCATTTATAATTAATTTTAAAAATCGGGTTACTCAGTTCTGGTTTACCAGTTCCCTCTTCGGACTTAGTTTTTGGTTAATCATTTCCGGTTCACCAGTTCCCGTTTTGGACTTAGTCTCTGCGGGCCGTTTCTCATCTTTTGGTTCATCAGTTCCCCTCTTTTAATAATTTTTTGGCTGCTTTCGTTTGATACTTTCCCTGCCTTCTGGGTAACTTTTCCCCCTTAGGACTTCATCGCCGCACATAATTTTCGACTTCTGGTTGATCATTTCACCCCTTTTAATCATTTTTGCAACTTTTGGTTAACCATTTCCCCCAGCTTCTGGTTAACCATTTCCCCTTTGGGACTTAGTCTCTGAGCATTCTTTTGGGATTCTGGTTAACCATTTGCCAATTTTTTTAAAATGTTGCCGCTTTTGTTTAATGCTTTCTGGTCAACCTTTCCCTCTTTCAGACTTCACCGCGGCACATTGCTTCAGCCTCCTGGTTAATCATTTCACCCCTTTTAATCATTTTTGCAACTTTTGGTTAACCATTTCCCCCAGCTTCTGGTTAACCATTTCCCCTTTGGGACTTAGTCTCTGAGCATTCTTTTGGGATTCTGGTTAATCATTTGCCAATTTTTAAAAAATGTTGCCACTTTTGTTTAATGCTTTCTGGTCAACCTTTCCCTCTTTCAGACTTCACCGCGGCACATTGCTTTAGCCTCCTGGTTAATCATTTCACCCCTTTTAATCCTTTTTCCCACTTTGGGTTAAGCAGTTCACCCTGCTTCTGGTTAACCATTTCCCCTTTGGGACTTAGTCTCTGAGCATTCTTTTGGGATTCTGGTTAATCATTTGCCAATTTTTAAAAAATGTTGCCGCTTTTGTTTAATGCTTTCTGGTCAACCTTTCCCTCTTTCAGACTTCACCGCGGCACATTGCTTCAGCCTCCTGGTTAATCATTTCACCCCTTTTAATCATTTTTGCAACTTTTGGTTAACCATTTCCCCCAGCTTCTGGTTAACCATTTCCCCTTTGGGACTTAGTCTCTGAGCATTCTTTTGGGATTCTGGTTAATCATTTGCCAATTTTTTAAAAATGTTGCCGCTTTTGTTTAATGCTTTCTGGTCAACCTTTCCCTCTTTCAGACTTCACCGCGGCACATTGCTTTAGCCTCCTGGTTAATCATTTCACCCCTTTTAATCATTTTTGCAACTTTTGGTTAACCATTTCCCCCAGCTTCTGGTTAACCATTTCCCCTTTGGGACTCAGTCTCTGAGCATTCTTTTGGGATTCTGGTTAATCATTTGCCACTTTTTTAAAAATGTTGCCGCTTTTGTTTAATGCTTTCCCTGCTTTCTGGTCAACCTTTCCCTCTTTCAGACTTCACCGCCGCACATTATTTTCGACTTCTGGTTAATCATTTCACCCCTTTTAATCATTTTTTGCCACTTTTGGTTAACCATTTCCCCCAGCTTCTGGTTAACCATTTCCCCTTTGGGACTTGGTCTCTGAGCATTCTTTTGGGATTCTGGTTAATCATTTGCCACTTTTTTAAAAATGTTGCGGCTTTTGTTTAATGCTTTCCCTGCTTTGTGGTCAACCTTTTCCCCTTTAGGACTTCACCGCGGCACATTGCTTCAGCCTCCTGGTTAATCATTTCACCCCTTTTAATCATTTTTGCAACTTTTGGTTAACCATTTCCCCCAGCTTCTGGTTAACCATTTCCCCTTTGGGACTTAGTCTCTGAGCATTCTTTTGGGATTCTGGTTAATCATTTGCCACTTTTTTAAAAATGTTGCCGCTTTTGTTTAATGCTTTCCCTGCTTTGTGGTCAACCTTTTCCCCTTTAGGACTTCACCGCGGCACATTGCTTCAGCCTCCTGGTTAATCATTTCACCCCTTTTAATCATTTTTGCAACTTTTGGTTAACCATTTCCCCCAGCTTCTGGTTAACCATTTCCCCTTTGGGACTTAGTCTCTGAGCATTCTTTTGGGATTCTGGTTAATCATTTGCCAATTTTAAAAAAATGTTGCCACTTTTGTTTAATGCTTTCTGGTCAACCTTTCCCTCTTTCAGACTTCACCGCGGCACATTGCTTTAGCCTCCTGGTTAATCATTTCACCCCTTTTAATCATTTTTGCAACTTTTGGTTAACCATTTCCCCCAGCTTCTGGTTAACCATTTCCCCTTTGGGACTTAGTCTCTGAGCATTCTTTTGGGATTCTGGTTAATCATTTGCCAATTTTTAAAAAATGTTGCCGCTTTTGTTTAATGCTTTCTGGTCAACCTTTCCCTCTTTCAGACTTCACCGCGGCACATTGCTTCAGCCTCCTGGTTAATCATTTCACCCCTTTTAATCATTTTTGCAACTTTTGGTTAACCATTTCCCCCAGCTTCTGGTTAACCATTTCCCCTTTGGGACTTAGTCTCTGAGCATTCTTTTGGGATTCTGGTTAATCATTTGCCACTTTTTTTAAAATGTTGCCGCTTTTGTTTAATGCTTTCCCTGCTTTGTGGTCAAACTTTTCCCCTTTAGGACTTCACCGCGGCACATTGCTTCAGCCTCCTGGTTAATCATTTCACCCCTTTTAATCATTTTTGCAACTTTTGGTTAACCATTTCCCCCAGCTTCTGGTTAACCATTTCCCCTTTGGGACTTAGTCTCTGAGCATTCTTTTGGGATTCTGGTTAATCATTTGCCAATTTTTTTAAAATGTTGCCACTTTTGTTTAATGCTTTCTGGTCAACCTTTCCCTCTTTCAGACTTCACCGCGGCACATTGCTTTAGCCTCCTGGTTAATCATTTCACCCCTTTTAATCATTTTTGCAACTTTTGGTTAACCATTTCACCCAGCTTCTGGTTAACCATTTCCCCTTTGGGACTTAGTCTCTGAGCATTCTTTTGGGATTCTGGTTAATCATTTGCCACTTTTTTAAAAATGTTGCCGCTTTTGTTTAATGCTTTCCCTGCTTTGTGGTCAACCTTTTCCCCTTTAGGACTTCACCGCGGCACATTGCTTCAGCCTCCTGGTTAATCATTTCACCCCTTTTAATCATTTTTGCAACTTTTGGTTAACCATTTCCCCCAGCTTCTGGTTAACCATTTCCCCTTTGGGACTTGGTCTCTGAGCATTCTTTTGGGATTCTGGTTAATCATTTGCCAATTTTTAAAAAATGTTGCCACTTTTGTTTAATGCTTTCTGGTCAACCTTTGCCTCTTTCAGACTTCACCGCGGCACATTGCTTTAGCCTCCTGGTTCATCATTTCACCCCTTTTAATCATTTTTGCAACTTTTGGTTAACCATTTCCCCCAGCTTCTGGTTAACCATTTCCCCTTTGGGACTTAGTCTCTGAGCATTCTTTTGGGATTCTGGTTAATCATTTGCCACTTTTTAAAAAATGTTGCCGCTTTTGTTTAATCGTTTCCCTGCTATGTGGTCAACCTTTTCCCCTTTCAGACTTCATCGCCGCGCATTGTTGTCGACTTCTGGTTAATCATTTTTCCCCTTTAAATCTTTTTTTGCCACTTTTGGTTAACCATTTCACCCAGCTTCTGGTTAACCATTTGCCCCATTTTACTGAATTTTTCCGCTTTGGTTTAATCATTTCCCTGCTTTCTTGTCAACCTTTTCCCCTTTTGGACTTCGCCGCCGCACTTTGCTTTTGCCTTCTGGTTAAACATTTCTCCCCTTTTAATCCTTTTTCCCACTTTTGGTTCACCAGTTCACCCAGCTTCTGGTTCACCATTTCCCCTTTGGGACTTAAGTCTCTGAGCATTCTTTTGGGATTCTGGTTAACCATTTGCCACTTTTTAAAAAATGTTGCCGCTTTTGTTTAATGCTTTCCCTGCTTTCTGGTCAACCTTTTCCCCTTTAGGACTTCACCGCGGCACATTGCTTTAGCCTCCTGGTTAATCATTTCACCCCTTTTAATCCTTTTTCCCACTTTGGGTTGGACAGTTCACCCAGCTACTGGTTAACCATTTCCCCTTTGGGACTTAAGTCTCTGAGCATTCTTTTGTGATTCTGGTTCACCATTTGTCCCTTTTTAAAAGATATTGCTGCTTTTGATTAAACCTTTCCCTGCTTTGCGGTCGACCTATTCCTCTTTCAGACTTCATCGCCGCACCTTGTTTTCGACATCTGGTTCAACATTTCTCCCCTTTTAATCCTTTTTCCCACTTTTGGTTAAGCAGTTCACCCAGCTTCTGGTTCACCATTTGCCCCTTTTTACTGAATTTTTCTGCTTTTGTTTAATCATTTCCCTGCTTTGCGGTCGACCTATTCCTCTTTCAGACTTCATCGCCGCGCATTGTTTTCGACATCTGGTTAAACATTTCTCCCCTTTTAATCCTTTTTCCCACTTTTGGTTAAGCAGTTCACCCAACTTCTGGTTAACCATTTGCCCCTTCTTACTGAATTTTTCCGCTTTTGTTTAATCATTTCCCTGCTTTATGGTCAACCTTTTCCCCTTTAGGACTTCGCCGCCGCACTTTGCTTTCGCCTTCTGGTTAATCATTTCACAACATTTTAATCCTTTTTCCCACTTTTGGTTAAACAGTTCACCCAGCTTCTGGTTAACCATTTGCCCCTTTGGGACTTAAGTCTCTGAGCATTCTTTTGGGATTCTGGTTCACCATTTGTCCCTTTTTAAAAGATATTGCTGCTTCTGTTTAATCCTTTCCCTGCTTTGCGGTCAACCTTTTCTTCTTTCAGACTTCATCGCCGCGCATTGTTTTCGACATCTGGTTCAACATTTCTCCCCTTTTAATCCTCTTTCCCACTTTTGGTTAAGCAGTTCACCCAACTTCTGGTTCACCACTTGCCCCTTTTTACTGAATTTTTCTGCTTTTGTTTAATCATTTCCCTGCTTTCCGGTCAACCTTTCCCTCTTTCAGACTTAATCGCCGCACATTGTTGTCGACTTCTGGTTGATCAGTTCACCCCTTTTTTATCCTTTTTCCCACTTTGGGTTAAGCAGTTCACCCAGCTTCTGGTTAACCATTTGCCCCTTTGGGACTTAAGTCTCTGAGCATTCTTTTGGGATTCTGGTAAACCATTTGTCCCTTTTTAAAAAATGCTGCTGCTTTTGTTTAATGCTTGCCCTGCTTTGCGGTCGATCATTTCACCCCTTTTAATCCATTTTTGCCACTTTGGGTTAAACAGTTCACACAACTTCTGGTTCACCATTTCACATTTCGGAACTTTTATTCCCACCATTACTTTGGGCTTCTGGTTCATCATTTCACGCTGTTTTACAAATCTTTGCCGCTTCACTTTTAATCCACAAACCGGGGCTCGCTTTCGGGTGGGGGGGGGGGGGGGGGGGGGTAGCGGGTTTGGGCCGGGCACTCCACATCCCGGTGTGCGACCGGGTTCGTTCTGGTACCGCTCGGTGCCCCTCGTCCTGCTCTTGCCGCGGAAGCAAACCAGACGACCGTCGGTCTCACGCCCGAGGGGAGAGGAGGCGGAAAGCGGTTTGCAGCCTTTCGCTGTACCTCCGGCGGGCAGCGCCGCACCTCCGAGTGCTCGGTACCGTTCGCTGCACCTCGTCCGGCCGCACGCAGCGAGCCAAACCCGGAGGAAATCGGCCTGTGCCTTCTCGAGATATGGGCCTCCGGGTGGGACGGACAAACCGGGGCCCCGAGCTCGCTTTCGGCGGCCCGGCACTCGACTTCCCGGTGTCCGAACGTGATCCTTCCGGTACCCTTCGGTGCCCCTTGCCCGACTCTAGCTCCCGTGCTGAAGCGGAGTCGGTCGGCCTGACGGCCTGCCGAGTTAACCAGCGGAAAGCGGTGCGCAGCCTTTCGCTTGCAGCTCCGGCGGGCAGCGCCGCACCTCCGGCTGCTCAGTGCCGTCCGCTGCTCCCCTTCCGGCTGCACGCAGCGAACCATACCCGGAGGAAATCGGCCTCGGCCTTCCGGAGATATGGGCCTGCGAGTGGGACCAATAAATCGGTGCACATTTCCGGCTCGGTTTCCGGCCTCGGCACTATCAGTTCACGCCGTCCGACCGACGTCGTTCTGGCACGGTTCCGTTGCTCCTTGATCCGGTCCAGCCACGGTAATCAGCCGAAGATGGTGGGGGGGGGACACATTGCCCGCCGAGTTAGCCGGAGGAAATCGGCCTCGGACTTCCTCAGATATCAGCCTCCGGGTGGGACAGACAAACCGGGGACCCGAGCACGCTTTCGGCGGCCCGCTGGTCGACTTCCCGGTGTGCGACCGGGTTCGTTCCGGTACCGTTCGCTGCCCCTCGTCCTGCTCTAGCCGCGGAGACAAACCCGACGACCGTCGGTCTCACGCCCGCGGAGGGAGGTGGCGGAAAGTGGTTTGCAGCCTTTCGCTGTACCTCCGGCGGGCAGCGCCCGACCTCCGAGTGCTCGGTACCGTCCGCTGCGCCTGGTCCTGCCGCACACAACGAGCCATACCCGGTGGAAATCGGCCTGTGCCTTCCAGAGATATGGGCCTCCGGGTGGGACGGACAAACCGGGGCCCCGTGCTCGCTTTCGGCGGCCCGCTAGTCGACTTCCCGGTGTGCGACCGGGTTCCTTCCGGTACCGTTCGCTGCCCCTCGTCCTGCTCTAGCCGCGGAAACAAACCCGACGACCGTCGGTCTCACGCCCGCGGAGGGAGGCGGCGGAAAGTGGTTTGCAGCCTTTCGCTGTACCTCCGGCGGGCAGCGCCCGACCTCCGAGTGCTCGGTACCGTCCGCTGCGCCTGGTCCGGCCGCACACAACGAGCCATACCTGGTGGAAATCGGCCTGTGCCTTCCGGAGACATGGGCCTCCGGGTGGGACGGACAAACCGGGGCCCCGAGCGGTGGCACCCTGCTCGCTTTCGGCGGCCCGGCACTCGACTTCCCGGTGTGCGAACGTCATCGTTCCGG
>NW_027139566.1:132500-142500 GCF_035084215.1 Heptranchias perlo
GTTTTAAAAGTCATCGCTATGCCGGCACAGGTGACTTTCAAGTTAAAGAGTTCTCTTTATTGGCTTTCAAAAAAATCTGCAAAGTGTCACAGAGATTTTGAGAAACTCTTTTTTTTCTTTATATTATTATAATATAATATAATGTGTATATGTTTTCGAAAAGCATCCACCAGCAATCCATGGTGAGCCTCTCTCTGCTGGCAAGCTCCTCCTGCCTGAGCCCGACGCTGTCGAGGCTCAACACGATTTCAGACTGACAAAGAGTTCGAAAATTGCCGCCTGATGTAGCTTTAAATGCTGACAGGTGACTTCCGAGTGCTCTTGTAAAGGTCTCCGCTTTGAAATTGAGAGCCTTCTGCCAAGTGTCACTTTTTCAGGCACTCTTAAAGTGCACCTGGGCTGTCAGAGAAAGCTCTGAAAATCGTGTTCTCGAAAATCTCCGGGTACCCGACCAATCCCTAGGTGCCCGAATGACAAGTGTCAATTCGGCAGGACGGCCTCCCACCTCCGGCCGCAGATGCGTCACTAAATCCCCGCAACGGGGGCTTTCTCATTTCGGCATAGGGGCTTCCGCGGCCAACTCATTAACCTGTGCTCGGACTTTTTGTGCCACAAGTGCAAGGGACCGTTTGCCGGCAGCTACTCGCACCCCCCCGCCCAGGGGGGGAATCCTCTGACCGGAGATCCGAAACGCCGGCCGAATCCATCCCCGTCGGACTTCCGAAGGGGTTCCCTCGACCGACTGACTTCCGAACTCCTTTCTGGGCTTAAACGGGTGGAATTCGGACCCTCTCGCAAGGGAGCCGAAGCCCGCCAGCCCCGGGAGGCCTCGGGGCCGCCGTTTTCAAGCCCGACCAAAAAACCCGAAAAATGGGGAAAAATGGGAAAAATTCCCACTCCCAAAAGGCTTAAAAGTCGGTTGGGCGGCAGCCCGGGTCGGTCTCTGCAGACCTGGAGGCGCTAGACACAAGTCTGGTAAACAGGCTAAGTCTCGACATGCCACCTCTTACTATCCTGCAGGTACCCCGCCAATCCCCCCGGAACCGGCTGGCAATTGGCGAATCAGCGGGACGAATTTGAATTCGTGACCGACTCTCTGACACCGAATCGCCGCAAACGCGTTTCGATTTTTCGGCTTCGGTACCTCCCATCAGACTTTGACTGGCCATATCTCCGGACTCACGTGTCGCAGCCGGGACCTTCAGGTACCGTTCGACGCGTCTAACCCTGCCCCGTCGAATGGCGCCCCTCGCGGTGTGGTCCGATTTCCGCATTTTGGTCAGATTTGCCTCCAAAGTTTTCAGATTGAGTTGACGAATGCCCCCTACGGGGTAACCTCTTGCCCTTTCGGACCTGGTCCCTGTGACTTAATTTCCGCCTTTTGCTCAATCGTTTCCCCATTTATAATTAATTTTAAAAATCGGGTTACTCAGTTCTGGTTTACCAGTTCCCTCTTCGGACTTAGTTTTTGGTTAATCATTTCCGGTTCACCAGTTCCCGTTTTGGACTTAGTCTCTGCGGGCCGTTTCTCATCTTTTGGTTCATCAGTTCCCCTCTTTTAATAATTTTTTGGCTGCTTTCGTTTGATACTTTCCCTGCCTTCTGGGTAACTTTTCCCCCTTAGGACTTCATCGCCGCACATAATTTTCGACTTCTGGTTGATCATTTCACCCCTTTTAATCATTTTTGCAACTTTTGGTTAACCATTTCCCCCAGCTTCTGGTTAACCATTTCCCCTTTGGGACTTAGTCTCTGAGCATTCTTTTGGGATTCTGGTTAACCATTTGCCAATTTTTTTAAAATGTTGCCGCTTTTGTTTAATGCTTTCTGGTCAACCTTTCCCTCTTTCAGACTTCACCGCGGCACATTGCTTCAGCCTCCTGGTTAATCATTTCACCCCTTTTAATCATTTTTGCAACTTTTGGTTAACCATTTCCCCCAGCTTCTGGTTAACCATTTCCCCTTTGGGACTTAGTCTCTGAGCATTCTTTTGGGATTCTGGTTAATCATTTGCCAATTTTTAAAAAATGTTGCCACTTTTGTTTAATGCTTTCTGGTCAACCTTTCCCTCTTTCAGACTTCACCGCGGCACATTGCTTTAGCCTCCTGGTTAATCATTTCACCCCTTTTAATCCTTTTTCCCACTTTGGGTTAAGCAGTTCACCCTGCTTCTGGTTAACCATTTCCCCTTTGGGACTTAGTCTCTGAGCATTCTTTTGGGATTCTGGTTAATCATTTGCCAATTTTTAAAAAATGTTGCCGCTTTTGTTTAATGCTTTCTGGTCAACCTTTCCCTCTTTCAGACTTCACCGCGGCACATTGCTTCAGCCTCCTGGTTAATCATTTCACCCCTTTTAATCATTTTTGCAACTTTTGGTTAACCATTTCCCCCAGCTTCTGGTTAACCATTTCCCCTTTGGGACTTAGTCTCTGAGCATTCTTTTGGGATTCTGGTTAATCATTTGCCAATTTTTTAAAAATGTTGCCGCTTTTGTTTAATGCTTTCTGGTCAACCTTTCCCTCTTTCAGACTTCACCGCGGCACATTGCTTTAGCCTCCTGGTTAATCATTTCACCCCTTTTAATCATTTTTGCAACTTTTGGTTAACCATTTCCCCCAGCTTCTGGTTAACCATTTCCCCTTTGGGACTCAGTCTCTGAGCATTCTTTTGGGATTCTGGTTAATCATTTGCCACTTTTTTAAAAATGTTGCCGCTTTTGTTTAATGCTTTCCCTGCTTTCTGGTCAACCTTTCCCTCTTTCAGACTTCACCGCCGCACATTATTTTCGACTTCTGGTTAATCATTTCACCCCTTTTAATCATTTTTTGCCACTTTTGGTTAACCATTTCCCCCAGCTTCTGGTTAACCATTTCCCCTTTGGGACTTGGTCTCTGAGCATTCTTTTGGGATTCTGGTTAATCATTTGCCACTTTTTTAAAAATGTTGCGGCTTTTGTTTAATGCTTTCCCTGCTTTGTGGTCAACCTTTTCCCCTTTAGGACTTCACCGCGGCACATTGCTTCAGCCTCCTGGTTAATCATTTCACCCCTTTTAATCATTTTTGCAACTTTTGGTTAACCATTTCCCCCAGCTTCTGGTTAACCATTTCCCCTTTGGGACTTAGTCTCTGAGCATTCTTTTGGGATTCTGGTTAATCATTTGCCACTTTTTTAAAAATGTTGCCGCTTTTGTTTAATGCTTTCCCTGCTTTGTGGTCAACCTTTTCCCCTTTAGGACTTCACCGCGGCACATTGCTTCAGCCTCCTGGTTAATCATTTCACCCCTTTTAATCATTTTTGCAACTTTTGGTTAACCATTTCCCCCAGCTTCTGGTTAACCATTTCCCCTTTGGGACTTAGTCTCTGAGCATTCTTTTGGGATTCTGGTTAATCATTTGCCAATTTTAAAAAAATGTTGCCACTTTTGTTTAATGCTTTCTGGTCAACCTTTCCCTCTTTCAGACTTCACCGCGGCACATTGCTTTAGCCTCCTGGTTAATCATTTCACCCCTTTTAATCATTTTTGCAACTTTTGGTTAACCATTTCCCCCAGCTTCTGGTTAACCATTTCCCCTTTGGGACTTAGTCTCTGAGCATTCTTTTGGGATTCTGGTTAATCATTTGCCAATTTTTAAAAAATGTTGCCGCTTTTGTTTAATGCTTTCTGGTCAACCTTTCCCTCTTTCAGACTTCACCGCGGCACATTGCTTCAGCCTCCTGGTTAATCATTTCACCCCTTTTAATCATTTTTGCAACTTTTGGTTAACCATTTCCCCCAGCTTCTGGTTAACCATTTCCCCTTTGGGACTTAGTCTCTGAGCATTCTTTTGGGATTCTGGTTAATCATTTGCCACTTTTTTTAAAATGTTGCCGCTTTTGTTTAATGCTTTCCCTGCTTTGTGGTCAAACTTTTCCCCTTTAGGACTTCACCGCGGCACATTGCTTCAGCCTCCTGGTTAATCATTTCACCCCTTTTAATCATTTTTGCAACTTTTGGTTAACCATTTCCCCCAGCTTCTGGTTAACCATTTCCCCTTTGGGACTTAGTCTCTGAGCATTCTTTTGGGATTCTGGTTAATCATTTGCCAATTTTTTTAAAATGTTGCCACTTTTGTTTAATGCTTTCTGGTCAACCTTTCCCTCTTTCAGACTTCACCGCGGCACATTGCTTTAGCCTCCTGGTTAATCATTTCACCCCTTTTAATCATTTTTGCAACTTTTGGTTAACCATTTCACCCAGCTTCTGGTTAACCATTTCCCCTTTGGGACTTAGTCTCTGAGCATTCTTTTGGGATTCTGGTTAATCATTTGCCACTTTTTTAAAAATGTTGCCGCTTTTGTTTAATGCTTTCCCTGCTTTGTGGTCAACCTTTTCCCCTTTAGGACTTCACCGCGGCACATTGCTTCAGCCTCCTGGTTAATCATTTCACCCCTTTTAATCATTTTTGCAACTTTTGGTTAACCATTTCCCCCAGCTTCTGGTTAACCATTTCCCCTTTGGGACTTGGTCTCTGAGCATTCTTTTGGGATTCTGGTTAATCATTTGCCAATTTTTAAAAAATGTTGCCACTTTTGTTTAATGCTTTCTGGTCAACCTTTGCCTCTTTCAGACTTCACCGCGGCACATTGCTTTAGCCTCCTGGTTCATCATTTCACCCCTTTTAATCATTTTTGCAACTTTTGGTTAACCATTTCCCCCAGCTTCTGGTTAACCATTTCCCCTTTGGGACTTAGTCTCTGAGCATTCTTTTGGGATTCTGGTTAATCATTTGCCACTTTTTAAAAAATGTTGCCGCTTTTGTTTAATCGTTTCCCTGCTATGTGGTCAACCTTTTCCCCTTTCAGACTTCATCGCCGCGCATTGTTGTCGACTTCTGGTTAATCATTTTTCCCCTTTAAATCTTTTTTTGCCACTTTTGGTTAACCATTTCACCCAGCTTCTGGTTAACCATTTGCCCCATTTTACTGAATTTTTCCGCTTTGGTTTAATCATTTCCCTGCTTTCTTGTCAACCTTTTCCCCTTTTGGACTTCGCCGCCGCACTTTGCTTTTGCCTTCTGGTTAAACATTTCTCCCCTTTTAATCCTTTTTCCCACTTTTGGTTCACCAGTTCACCCAGCTTCTGGTTCACCATTTCCCCTTTGGGACTTAAGTCTCTGAGCATTCTTTTGGGATTCTGGTTAACCATTTGCCACTTTTTAAAAAATGTTGCCGCTTTTGTTTAATGCTTTCCCTGCTTTCTGGTCAACCTTTTCCCCTTTAGGACTTCACCGCGGCACATTGCTTTAGCCTCCTGGTTAATCATTTCACCCCTTTTAATCCTTTTTCCCACTTTGGGTTGGACAGTTCACCCAGCTACTGGTTAACCATTTCCCCTTTGGGACTTAAGTCTCTGAGCATTCTTTTGTGATTCTGGTTCACCATTTGTCCCTTTTTAAAAGATATTGCTGCTTTTGATTAAACCTTTCCCTGCTTTGCGGTCGACCTATTCCTCTTTCAGACTTCATCGCCGCACCTTGTTTTCGACATCTGGTTCAACATTTCTCCCCTTTTAATCCTTTTTCCCACTTTTGGTTAAGCAGTTCACCCAGCTTCTGGTTCACCATTTGCCCCTTTTTACTGAATTTTTCTGCTTTTGTTTAATCATTTCCCTGCTTTGCGGTCGACCTATTCCTCTTTCAGACTTCATCGCCGCGCATTGTTTTCGACATCTGGTTAAACATTTCTCCCCTTTTAATCCTTTTTCCCACTTTTGGTTAAGCAGTTCACCCAACTTCTGGTTAACCATTTGCCCCTTCTTACTGAATTTTTCCGCTTTTGTTTAATCATTTCCCTGCTTTATGGTCAACCTTTTCCCCTTTAGGACTTCGCCGCCGCACTTTGCTTTCGCCTTCTGGTTAATCATTTCACAACATTTTAATCCTTTTTCCCACTTTTGGTTAAACAGTTCACCCAGCTTCTGGTTAACCATTTGCCCCTTTGGGACTTAAGTCTCTGAGCATTCTTTTGGGATTCTGGTTCACCATTTGTCCCTTTTTAAAAGATATTGCTGCTTCTGTTTAATCCTTTCCCTGCTTTGCGGTCAACCTTTTCCTCTTTCAGACTTCATCGCCGCGCATTGTTTTCGACATCTGGTTCAACATTTCTCCCCTTTTAATCCTCTTTCCCACTTTTGGTTAAGCAGTTCACCCAACTTCTGGTTCACCACTTGCCCCTTTTTACTGAATTTTTCTGCTTTTGTTTAATCATTTCCCTGCTTTCCGGTCAACCTTTCCCTCTTTCAGACTTAATCGCCGCACATTGTTGTCGACTTCTGGTTGATCAGTTCACCCCTTTTTTATCCTTTTTCCCACTTTGGGTTAAGCAGTTCACCCAGCTTCTGGTTAACCATTTGCCCCTTTGGGACTTAAGTCTCTGAGCATTCTTTTGGGATTCTGGTAAACCATTTGTCCCTTTTTAAAAAATGCTGCTGCTTTTGTTTAATGCTTGCCCTGCTTTGCGGTCGATCATTTCACCCCTTTTAATCCATTTTTGCCACTTTGGGTTAAACAGTTCACACAACTTCTGGTTCACCATTTCACATTTCGGAACTTTTATTCCCACCATTACTTTGGGCTTCTGGTTCATCATTTCACGCTGTTTTACAAATCTTTGCCGCTTCACTTTTAATCCACAAACCGGGGCTCGCTTTCGGGTGGGGGGGGGGGGGGGGGGGGTAGCGGGTTTGGGCCGGGCACTCCACATCCCGGTGTGCGACCGGGTTCGTTCTGGTACCGCTCGGTGCCCCTCGTCCTGCTCTTGCCGCGGAAGCAAACCAGACGACCGTCGGTCTCACGCCCGAGGGGAGAGGAGGCGGAAAGCGGTTTGCAGCCTTTCGCTGTACCTCCGGCGGGCAGCGCCGCACCTCCGAGTGCTCGGTACCGTTCGCTGCACCTCGTCCGGCCGCACGCAGCGAGCCAAACCCGGAGGAAATCGGCCTGTGCCTTCTCGAGATATGGGCCTCCGGGTGGGACGGACAAACCGGGGCCCCGAGCTCGCTTTCGGCGGCCCGGCACTCGACTTCCCGGTGTCCGAACGTGATCCTTCCGGTACCCTTCGGTGCCCCTTGCCCGACTCTAGCTCCCGTGCTGAAGCGGAGTCGGTCGGCCTGACGGCCTGCCGAGTTAACCAGCGGAAAGCGGTGCGCAGCCTTTCGCTTGCAGCTCCGGCGGGCAGCGCCGCACCTCCGGCTGCTCAGTGCCGTCCGCTGCTCCCCTTCCGGCTGCACGCAGCGAACCATACCCGGAGGAAATCGGCCTCGGCCTTCCGGAGATATGGGCCTGCGAGTGGGACCAATAAATCGGTGCACATTTCCGGCTCGGTTTCCGGCCTCGGCACTATCAGTTCACGCCGTCCGACCGACGTCGTTCTGGCACGGTTCCGTTGCTCCTTGATCCGGTCCAGCCACGGTAATCAGCCGAAGATGGTGGGGGGGGGACACATTGCCCGCCGAGTTAGCCGGAGGAAATCGGCCTCGGACTTCCTCAGATATCAGCCTCCGGGTGGGACAGACAAACCGGGGACCCGAGCACGCTTTCGGCGGCCCGCTGGTCGACTTCCCGGTGTGCGACCGGGTTCGTTCCGGTACCGTTCGCTGCCCCTCGTCCTGCTCTAGCCGCGGAGACAAACCCGACGACCGTCGGTCTCACGCCCGCGGAGGGAGGTGGCGGAAAGTGGTTTGCAGCCTTTCGCTGTACCTCCGGCGGGCAGCGCCCGACCTCCGAGTGCTCGGTACCGTCCGCTGCGCCTGGTCCTGCCGCACACAACGAGCCATACCCGGTGGAAATCGGCCTGTGCCTTCCAGAGATATGGGCCTCCGGGTGGGACGGACAAACCGGGGCCCCGTGCTCGCTTTCGGCGGCCCGCTAGTCGACTTCCCGGTGTGCGACCGGGTTCCTTCCGGTACCGTTCGCTGCCCCTCGTCCTGCTCTAGCCGCGGAAACAAACCCGACGACCGTCGGTCTCACGCCCGCGGAGGGAGGCGGCGGAAAGTGGTTTGCAGCCTTTCGCTGTACCTCCGGCGGGCAGCGCCCGACCTCCGAGTGCTCGGTACCGTCCGCTGCGCCTGGTCCGGCCGCACACAACGAGCCATACCTGGTGGAAATCGGCCTGTGCCTTCCGGAGACATGGGCCTCCGGGTGGGACGGACAAACCGGGGCCCCGAGCGGTGGCACCCTGCTCGCTTTCGGCGGCCCGGCACTCGACTTCCCGGTGTGCGAACGTCATCGTTCCGGTACCCTTCGGTGCCCCTTGCCCCACTCCAGCTCCGGTGCTAAAGCGGAGTCGGTCGGTCTCACGGACGCCGAGTTAGCAGGCGGAAAGCGGTGCGCAGCCTTTCGCTGTCACTCCGGCGGGCAGCACCGCACCTCCGAGTGCTCGGTACCGTACGCTGCGCCGCCTCCTGCCGCACGCAACGAGCCATACCCGCAGGAAATCGGCCTCGGCGTTCCGGAGTTATCCGCCTCCGAGTGGGCCTGACCAAGCGGGGTGAACTGGAAATCATTAACCAACGTACTTCCAGGTTTTCACCCGCAGAGGGCAGCACTCTCTTCTCCGTTTTAAACTGGGCCGACCCGGCTCCGTTTCGAGACCCGGCACTCGACTTCCCGGTGTGCGACCGGGTTCGTTCCGGTACCGTTCGCTGCCCCTCGTCCTGCTCTAGCCGCGGAAGCAAACCCGACGACCGTCGGTCTCACGCCCGCGGAGGGAGGCGGCGGAAAGTGGTTTGCAGCCTTTCGCTGTACCTCCGGCGGGCAGCGTCCGACCTCCGAGTGCTCGGTACCGTCCGCTGCGCCTGGTCCGGCCGCACACAACGAGCCATACCCGGTGGAAATCGGCCTGTGCCTTCCGGAGATATGGGCCTCCGGGTGGGACGGACAAACCGGGGCCCCGAGCTCGCTTTCAGCGGCCCGGCACTCGACTTCCCGGTGTGCGAACGTCATCCTTCCGGTACTCAACCGTGCCCCTTGCCCCACTCTAGCTCCGGCGGTAAAGCGGAGTCGGTCGGTCTCACGGACGCCGAGTTAGCAGGCGGAAAGCGGTGCGCAGCCTTTCGCTGTCACTCCGGCGGGCAGCATCGCACCTCCCAGTGCTCGGTACCGTCCGCTGCGCCTGGTCCGGCCGCACACAACGAGCCATACCCGGAGGAAATCGGCCTGTGCCTTCCGGAGATATGGGCCTCCGGGTGGGACGGACAAACCGGGGCCCCGAGCGGTGGCACCCTGCTCGCTTTCAGCGGCCCGGCACTCGACTTCCCGGTATGCGAACGTGATCGTTCCGGTACCCTTCGGTGCCCCTTGCCCCACTCTAGCTCCGGTGCTAAAGCGGAGTCGGTCGGTCTCACGGACGCCGAGTTACCAGGCGGAAAGCGGTGCGCAGCCTTTCGCTGTCACTCCGGCGGGCAGCACCGCATCTCCGAGTGCTCGGTACCGTACGCTGCGCCGCCTCCTGCCGCACGCAACGAGCCATACCCGGAGGAAATCGGCCTCGGCGTTCCGGAGTTATCCGCCTCCGAGTGGGCCTGACCAAGCGGGGTGAACTGGAAATCATTAACCAACGTACTTCCAGGTTTTCACCCGCAGAGGGCAGCACTCTCTTCTCCGTTTTAAACTGGGCCGACCCGGCTCCGTTTCGAGACCCGGCACTCGACTTCCCGGTGTGCGACCGGGTTCGTTCCGGTACCGTTCGCTGCCCCTCGTCCTGCTCGAGCCGCGGAACCAAACCCGACGACCGTCGGTCTCACGCCCGCGGAGGGAGGCGGCGGAAAGTGGTTTGCAGCCTTTCGCTGTACCTCCGGCGGGCAGCGCCGCACCTCCGAGTGCTCGGTACCGTCCGCTGCGCCTGGTCCGGCCGCACACAACGAGCCATACCCGGTGGAAATCGGCCTGTGCCTTCCGGAGATATGGGCCTCCGGGTGGGACGGACAAACCGGGGCCCCGAGCGGTGGCACCCTGCTCGCTTTC
>NW_027139567.1:0-152463 GCF_035084215.1 Heptranchias perlo
TATCCACACCCTCACTGTAACACTCTGATATACCCCACACCCCTCACTGTAACACTCTGATATACCCCACTCCCCTCACTGTAACACTTCTGATATACTCCCACACCCCTCACCTGTAACACTCTGATATATCCCACACCCCTCACTGTAACACTCTGATATATCCACACCCCTCACTGTAACACTCTGATATACCCCACACCCCTCACTGTAACACTCTGATATATCCCACACCCCTCACTGTAACACTCTGATATACCCACACCCCTCACTGTAACACTCTGATATATCCCACACCCCTCACTGTAACACTCTGATATACCCACACCCCTCACTGTAACACTCTGATATACCCCACACCCTCACTGTAACACTCTGATATATCCCACACCCCTCACTGTAACACTCTGATATACCCCACACCCCTCACTGTAACACTCTGATATATCCCACACCCCTCACTGTAACACTCTGATATATCCCACACCCCTCACTGTAACACTCTGATATACCCCACACCCCTCACTGTAACACTCTGATATATCCCACACCCCTCACTGTAACACTCTGATATATCCCACACCCCTCACTGTAACACTCTGATATATCCCACACCCCTCACTGTAACACTCTGATATATCCCCACACCCCTCACTGTAACACTCTGATATATCCCACACCCCTCACTGTAACACTCTGATATACCCCACACCCCTCACTGTAACACTCTGATATATCCCACACCCCTCACTGTAACACTCTGATATATCCCACACCCCTCACTGTAACACTCTGATATATCCCACACCCCTCACTGTAACACTCTGATATACCCACACCCCTCACTGTAACACTCTGATATATCCCACACCCCTCACTGTAACACTCTGATATATCCCACACCCTCACTGTAACACTCTGATATATCCCACACCCCTCACT
This sequence comes from Heptranchias perlo, assembly GCF_035084215.1. Lineage (NCBI taxonomy): Eukaryota > Metazoa > Chordata > Chondrichthyes > Hexanchiformes > Hexanchidae > Heptranchias > Heptranchias perlo. Next base: position 943 of record NW_027139567.1, read on the forward strand.
GTAACACTCTGATATACCCACACCCCTCACTGTAACACTCTGATATATCCCACACCCCTCACTGTAACACTCTGATATATCCCACACCCCTCACTGTAACACTCTGATATACCCCACACCCCTCACTGTAACACTCTGATATATCCCACACCCTCACTGTAACACTCTGATATACCCCACACCCCTCACTGTAACACTCTGATATATCCCACACCCCTCACTGTAACACTCTGATATATCCCACACCCCTCACTGTAACACTCTGATATACCCCACACCCCTCACTGTAACACTCTGATATACCCCACTACCCCTCACTGTAACACTCTGATATACCCACACCCCTCACTGTAACACTCTGATATATCCACACCCCTCACTGTAACACTCTGATATATCCCACACCCCTCACTGTAACACTCTGATATACCCCACACCCCTCACTGTAACACTCTGATATATCCCACACCCCTCACTGTAACACTCTGATATATCCCACACCCTCACTGTAACACTCTGATATACCCACACCCCTCACTGTAACACTCTGATATAACCCACACCCCTCACTGTAACACTCTGATATACCCACACCCCTCACTGTAACACTCTGATATATCCCACACCCCTCACTGTAACACTCTGATATATCCCACACCCCTCACTGTAACACTCTGATATATCCCACACCCCTCACTGCTAACACTCTGATATATCCCACACCCCTCACTGTAACTCTCTGATATACCCCACACCCCTCACTGTAACACTCTGATATATCCCACACCCCTCACTGTAACACTCTGATATATCCCACACCCCTCACTGTAACACTCTCTGATATACCCCACACCCCTCACTGTAACACTCTGAGAAATCCCACACCCCTCACTGTAACACTCTGATATACCCCACACCCCTCACTGTAACACTCTGATATACCCCACACCCCTCACTGTAACACTCTGATATATCCCACACCCCTCACTGTAACACTCTGATATACCCCACACCCTCACTGTAACACTCTGATATATCCCACACCCCTCACTGTAACACTCTGATATCCCACACCCCTCACTGTAACACTCTGATATATCCCACACCCCTCACTGTAACACTCTGATATATCCCACACCCTCACTGTAACACTCTGATATATCCCACACCCCTCACTGTAACACTCTGATATATCCCACACCCCTCACTGTAACACTCTGATATATCCCACACCCCTCACTGTAACACTCTGATATACCCCACACCCCTCACTGTAACACTCTGATATATCCCACACCCCTCACTGTAACACTCTGATATATCCCACACCCCTCACTGTAACACTCTGATATATCCCACACCCCTCACTGTAACACTCTGATATATCCCACACCCCTCACTGTAACTCTCTGATATACCCCACAACCCCTCACTGTAACACTCTGATATATCCCACACCCCTCACTGTAACACTCTGATATACCCACACCCCTCACTGTAACTCTCTGATATACCCCACACCCCTCACTGTAACACTCTGAGAAATCCCACACCCCTCACTGTAACACTCTGATATACCCCACACCCCTCACTGTAACACTCTGATATACCCCACACCCCTCACTGTAACACTCTGATATACCCCACACCCCTCACTGTAACACTCTGATATACCCCACACCTCTCACTGTAACACTCTGAGAAATCCCACACCCCTCACTGTAACACTCTGATATACCCACAACCCCTCACTGTAACACTCTGATATATCCCACACCCCTCACTGTAACACTCTGATATACCCCACACCCCTCACTGTAACACTCTGATATACCCCACACCCCTCACTGTAACACTCTGATATATCCCACACCCCTCACTGTAACACTCTGATATATCCCACACCCCTCACTGTAACACTCTGATATATCCCACACCCCTCACTGTAACACTCTGATATATCCACACCCCTTCACTGTAACACTCTGATATATCCCGCACCCCTCACTGTAACACTCTGATATACCCCACACCCCTCACTGTAACACTCTGATATATCCCACACCCCTCACTGTAACACTCTGATATATCCCACACCCTCACTGTAACACTCTGATATACCCCACACCCCTCACTGTAACACTCTGATATATCCCACACCCCTCACTGTAACACTCTGATATATCCTGCACCCCTCACTGTAACACTCTGATATATCCCACACCCCTCACTTTAACACTCTGATATATCCCACATCCCTCACTTTACACTCTGATATATCCCACACCCCTCACTGTAACACTCTGATATATCCACACCCCTCACTGTAACACTCTGATATACCCCACACCCCTCACTGTAACACTCTGATATATCCCACACCCCTCACTGTAACACTCTGATATATCCCACACCCCTCACTGTAACACTCTGATAATCCCACACCTCTCACTGTAACACTCTGATATATCCCACACCCCTCACTGTAACACTCTGATATATCCCACACCCCTCACTGTAACACTCTGATATATCCCCACACCCCTCACTGTAACACTCTGATATATCCCACACCCCTCACTGTAACACTCTGATATATCCCACACCCCTCACTGTAACACTCTGATATATCCCACACCCCTCACTGTCAACACTCTGATATATCCCACACCCCTCACTGTAACACTCTGATATATCCCACACCCTCACTGTAACACTCTGATATATCCCACACCCCTCACTGTAACACTCTGATATATCCCACACCCCTCACTGTAACACTCTGATATATCCCACACCCCTCACTGTAACACTCTGATATAACCCACACCCCTCACTGTAACACTCTGATATATCCCACACCCCTCACTGTAACACTCTGATATATCCCACACCCCTCACTGTAACACTCTGATATATCCCACACCCCTCACTGTAACACTCTGATATATCCCACACCCCTCACTGTAACACTCTGATATATCCCACACCCCTCACTGTAACACTCTGATATACCCCACACCCCTCACTGTAACACTCTGATATATCCCACACCCCTCACTGTAACACTCTGATATATCCCACACCCCTCACTGTAACACTCTGATATACCCCACACCCCTCACTGTAACACTCTGATATATCCCACACCCCTCACTGTAACACTCTGATATATCCCACACCCCTCACTGTAACACTCTGATATATCCCCACACCCCTCACTGTAACACTCTGATATACCCCACACCCCTCACTGTAACACTCTGATATACCCCACACCCTCACTGTAACACTCTGATAAATCCCACACCCCTCACTGTAACACTCTGATATACCCCACACCCCTCACTGTAACACTCTGATATACCCCACACCCCTCACTGTAACACTCTGATATACCCCACACCCCTCACTGTAACACTCTGATATACCCCACACCCCTCACTGTACACTCTGATATACCCCACACCCCTCACTGTAACACTCTGATATATCCCACACCCCTCACTGTAACACTCTGATATCCCACACCCCTCACTGTAACACTCTGATATATCCCACACCCCTCACTGTAACACTCTGATATATCCCACACCCCTCACTGTAACACTCTGATATATCCCACACCCTCACTGTAACACTCTGATATATCCCACACCCCTCACTGTAACACTCTGATATACCCCACACCCCTCACTGTAACACTCTGATATATCCCACACCCCTCACTGTAACACTCTGATATATCCCACACCCCTCACTGTAACTCTCTGATATACCCCACACCCCTCACTGTAACACTCTGATATATCCCACACCCCTCACTGTAACACTCTGATATATCCCACACCCCTCACTGTAACACTCTGATATATCCCACACCCTCACTGTAACACTCTGATATATCCCACACCCCTCACTGTAACACTCTGATATATCCAACACCCCTCACTGTAACACTCTGATATATCCCACACCCCTCACTGTAACACTCTGATATATCCCACACCACTCACTGTAACACTCTGATATATCCCACACCCCTCACTGTAACACTCTGATATATCCCACACCACTCACTGTAACACTCTGATATACCCCACACCCCTCACTGTAACACACTGATATATCCCACACCCCTCACTGTAACACTCTGATATATCCAACACCCCTCACTGTAACACTCTGATATATCCCACACCCCTCACTGTAACACTCTGATATATCCCACACCCCTCACTGTAACACTCTGATATATCCCACACCACTCACTGTAACACTCTGATATATCCCACACCCCTCACCGTAACACTCTGATATATCCCACACCCCTCACTGTAACACTCTGATATATCCCACACCCCTCACTGTAACACTCTGATATATCCCACACCCCTCACTGTAACACTCTGATATATCCCACACCACTCACTGTAACACTGTGATATATCCCACACCCCTCACTGTAACACTCTGATATATCCCACACCACTCACTGTAACACTCTGATATATCCCACACCCCTCACTGTAACACTCTGATATATCCCACACCCCTCACTGTAACACTCTGATATACCCCACACCCCTCACTGTAACACTCTGATATACCCCACACCCCTCACTGTAACACTCTGATATATCCCACACCCCTCACTGTAACACTCTGAGAAATCCCACACCCCTCACTGTAACACTCTGATATACCCCACACCCCTCACTGTAACACTCTGATACACCCCACACGCCTCACTGTAACACTCTGATATACCCCACACGCCTCACTGTAACACTCTGATATACCCCACACCCCTCACTGTAACACTCTGATATATCCCACACCCCTCACTGTAACACTCTGATATATCCTGCACCCCTCACTGTAACACTCTGATATATCCCACACCCCTCACTTTTACACTCTGATATCTCCCACATCCCTCACTTTTACACTCTGATATATCCCACACCCCTCACTGTAACACTCTGATATATCCCACACCCCTCACTGTAACACTCTGATATACCCCACACCCCTCACTGTAACACTCTGATATATCCCGCACCCCTCACTGTAACACTCTGATATATCCCACACCCCTCACTGTAACACTCTGAGAAATCCCACACACCTCACTGTAACACTCTGATATATCCCACACCCCTCACTGTAACACTCTGATATATCCCACACCCCTCACTGTAACACTCTGATATATCCCACACCCCTCACTGTAACACTCTGATATATCCCACACCCCTCACTGCAACACTCTGATATATCCCACACCCCTCACTGTAACACTCTGATATATCCCACACCCCTCACTGTAACACTCTGATATATCCCACACCCCTCACTGCAACACTCTGATATATCCCACACCCCTCACTGCAACACTCTGATATATCCCACACCCCTCACTGTAACACTCTGATATATCCCACACCCCTCACTGTAACACTCTGATATATCCCACACCCCTCACTGTAACACTCTGATATATCCCACACCCCTCACTGTAACACTCTGATATATCCCACACCCCTCACTGTAACACTCTGATATATCCCACACCCCTCACTGAAACACTCTGATATACCCCACACCCCTCACTGTAACACTCTGATATATCCCACACCCCTCACTGTAACACTCTGATATACGCCACACCCCTCACTGTAACACTCTGATATACCCCACACCCCTCACTGTTACACTCTGATATACCCCACACCCCTCACTGTAACACTCTGATATATCCCACACCCCTCACTGTAACACTCTGATATATCCCACACCCCTCACTGTAACACTCTGATATATCCCACACCCCTCACTGTAACACTCTGATATATCCCACACCCCTCACTGTAACACTCTGATATATCCCACACCCCTCACTGTAACACTCTGATATATCCCACACCCCTCACTGTAACACTCTGATATACCCCACACCCCTCACTGTAACACTCTGATATATCCCACACCCCTCACTGTAACACTCTGATATATCCCACACCCCTCACTGTAACTCTCTGATATACCCCACACCCCTCACTGTAACACTCTGATATATCCCACACCCCTCACTGTAACACTCTGATATATCCCACACCCCTCACTGTAACTCTCTGATATACCCCACACCCCTCACTGTAACACTCTGAGAAATCCCACACCCCTCACTGTAACACTCTGATATACCCCACACCCCTCACTTTTACACTCTGATATCTCCCACATCCCTCACTTTTACACTCTGATATATCCCACACCCCTCACTGTAACACTCTGATATATCCCACACCCCTCACTGTAACACTCTGATATATCCCACACCCCTCACTGTAACACTCTGATATATCCCACACCCCTCACTGTAACGCTCTGATATATCCCACACCCCTCACTGTAACACTCTGATACATCCCACACCCCTCACTGTAACACTCTGATATATCCCACACCCCTCACTGTAACACTCTGATATATCCCACACCCCTCACTGTAACACTCTGATATATCCCACACCCCTCACTGTAACACTCTGATATATCCCACACCCCTCACTGTAACACTCTGATATACCCCACACCCCTCACTGTAACACTCTGATATACCCCACACCCCTCACTGTAACACTCTGATATATCCCACACCCCTCACTGTAACACTCTGATATATCCCACACCCCTCACTGTAACACTCTGATATATCCCACACCCCTCACTGTAACACTCTGATATATCCCACACCCCTCACTGTAACACTCTGATATATCCCACACCCCTCACTGTAACACTCTGATATACCCCACACCCCTCACTGTAACACTCTGATATATCCCACACCCCTCACTGTAACACTCTGATATATCCCACACCCCTCACTGTAACACTCTGATATATCCCACACCCCTCACTGTAACACTCTGATATACCCCACACCCCTCACTGTAACACTCTGATATATCCCACACCCCTCACTGTAACACTCTGATATATCCCACACCCCTCACTGTAACACTCTGATATATCCCACACCACTCACCGTAACACTCTGATATATCCCACACCCCTCACTGTAACACTCTGATATACCCCACACCCCTCACTGTAACACTCTGATATATCCCACACCCCTCACTGTAACACTCTGATATATCCCGCACCCCTCACTGTAACACTCTGATATATCCCACACCCCTCACTGTAACACTCTGATATAACCCACACACCTCACTGTAACACTCTGATATATCCCACACCCCTCACTGTAACACTCTGATATATCCCACACCACTCACCGTAACACTCTGATATATCCCACACCCCTCACTGTAACACTCTGATATATCCCACACCCCTCACTGTAACACTCTGATATACCCCACACCCCTCACTGTAACACTCTGATATATCCCACACCCCCTCACTGTAACACTCTGATATATCCCACACCCCTCACTGTAACACTCTGATATACCCCACACCCCTCACTGTAACACTCTGATATATCCCACACCCCTCACTGTAACACTCTGATATACCCCACACCCCTCACTGTAACACTCTGATATATCCCACACCCCTCACTGTAACACTCTGATATATCCCACACCCCTCACTGTAACACTCTGATATACCCCACACCCCTCACTGTAACACTCTGATATATCCCACACCCCTCACTGTAACACTCTGATATATCCCACACCCCCTCACTGTAACACTCTGATATATCCCACACCCCTCAATGTAACACTCTGATATATCCCACACCCCTCACTGTAACACTCTGATATACCCCACACCCCTCACTGTAACACTCTGATATGTCCCACACCCCTCACTGTAACACTCTGATATACCCCACACCCCTCACTGTAACACTCTGATATATCCCACACCCCTCACTGTAACACTCTGATATACCCCACACCCCCTCACTGTAACACTCTGATATACCCCACACCCCTCACTGTAACACTCTGATATATCCCACACCCCTCACTGTAACACTCTGATATACCCCACACCCCTCACTGTAACACTCTGATATACCCCACACCCCTCACTGTAACACTCTGATATATCCCACACCCCTCACTGTAACTCTCTAATATACCCCACACCCCTCACTGTAACACTCTTATATATCCCACACCCCTCACTCTAACACTCTGATATATCCCACACCCCTCACTGTAACTCTCTGATATACCCCACACCCCTCACTGTTACACTCTGATATCCCCCACACCCCTCACTGTAACACTCTGATATATCCCACACACCTCACTGTAACACTCTGATATATCCCACACCCCTCACTGTAACACTCTGATATATCCCACACCCCTCACTGTCACACTCTGATATATCCCACACCCCTCACTGTAACACTCTGATATATCCCACACCCCTCACTGTAACACTCTGATATATCCCACACCCCTCACTGTAACACTCTGATATATCCCACACACCTCACTGTAACACTCTGATATACCCCGCACCCCTCACTGTAACACTCTGATATATCCCACACCCCTCACTGTAACACTCTGATATATCCCACATCCCTCACTGTAACACTCTGATATTTCCCACACCCCTCACTGTAACACTCTGATATATCTCACACCCCTCACTGTAACACTCTGATATATCCCACACCCCTCACTGTAACACTCTGATATACCCCACACCCCTCACTGTAACACTCTGATATACCCCACACCCCTCACTGTAACACTCTGATATACCCCACACCCCTCACTGTAACACTCTGATATATCCCACACCCCTCACTGTAACACTCTGATATATCCCACAGCCCTCACTGTAACACTCTGATATATCCCACACCCCTCACTGTAACAATCTGATATACCCCACACCCCTCACTGTAACACTCTGATATACCCCACACCCCTCACTGTAACACTCTGATATATCCCACACCCCTCACTGTAACACTCTGATATATCCCACACCCCTCACTGTAACACTCTGATATACCCCACACCCCTCACTGTAACACTCTGATATACCCCACTCCCCTCACTGTAACACTCTGATATACCCCACACCCCTCACTGTAACACTCTGATATATCCCACACCCCTCACTGTAACACTCTGATATATCCCACACCCCTCACTGTAACACTCTGATATACCCCACACCCCTCACTGTAACACTCTGATATATCCCACACCCCTCACTGTAACTCTCTGATATATCCCACACCCCTCACTGTAACACTCTGATATATCCCACACCCCTCACTGTAACACTCGGATATACCCCACACCCCTCACTGTAACACTCTGATATACCCCACACCCCTCACTGTAACACTCTGATATATCCCACACCCCTCACTGTAACACTCTGATATATCCCACACCCCTCACTGTAACACTCGGATATACCCCACACCCCTCACTGTAACACTCTGATATACCACACACCCCTCACTGTAACACTCTGATATACCCCACACCCCTCACTGTAACACTCTGATATATCCCACACCCCTCACTGTAACACTCTGATATAACCCACACCCCTCACTGTAACACTCTGATATACCCCACACCCCTCACTGTAACACTCTGATATATCCCACACCCCTCACTGTAACACTCTGATATATCCCACACCCCTCACTGTAACACTCTGATATATCCCACACCCCTCACTGTAACACTCTGATATATCCCACACCCCTCACTGTAACTCTCTGATATACCCCACACCCCTCACTGTAACACTCTGATATATCCCACACCCCTCACTGTAACACTCTGATATATCCCACACCCCTCACTGTAACTCTCTGATATACCCCACACCCCTCCCTGTAACACTCTGAGAAATCCCACACCCCTCACTGTAACACTCTGATATACCACACACCCCTCACTGTAACACTCTGATATACCCCACACCCCTCACTGTAACACTCTGATATACCCCACACCCCTCACTGTAACACTCTGATATATCCCACACCCCTCACTGTAACGCTCTGATATATCCCACACCCCTCACTGTAACACTCTGATATACCCCACACCCCTCACTGTAACACTCTGATATATCCCACACACCTCACTGTAACACTCTGATATACCCCACACCCCTCACTGCAACACTCTGATATATCCCACACCCCTCACTGTAACACTCTGATATACCCCACACCCCTCACTGTAACACTCTGATATACCCCACACCCCTCACTGTAACACTCTGATATACCCCGCACCCCTCACTGTAACACTCTGATATACCCCACACCCCTCACTGTAACACTCTGATATATCCCACACCCCTCACTGTAACACTCTGATATATCCCACACCCCTCACTGTAACACTCTGATATACCCCACACCCCTCACTGCAACACTCTGATATATCCCACACCCCTCACTGTAACACTCTGATATATCCCACACCCCTCACTGTAACACTCTGATATACCCCACACCCCTCACTGTAACACTCTGATATACCCCACACCCCTCACTGCAACACTCTGAAATATCCCACACCCCTCACTGAAACACTCTGATATACCCCACACCCCTCACTGTAACACTCTGATATATCCCACACCCCTCACTGAAACACTCTGATATACCCCAAACCCCTCACTGTAACACTCTGATATATCCCACACCCCTCACTGTAACACTCTGATATATCCCACACCCCTCACTGGAACACTCTGATATACCCCACACCCCTCACTGTAACACTCTGATATAACCCACACACCTCACTGTAACACTCTGATATATCCCACACCCCTCACTATAACACGGATATACCCCACACCCCTCACTGTAACACTCTGATATATCCCGCACCCCTCACTGTAACACTCTGATATACCCCACACCCCTCACTGTAACACTCTGATATATCCCACACCCCTCACTGCAACACTCTGATATATCCCACACCCCTCACTGTAACACTCTGATATATCCCACACCCCTCACTGCAACACTCTGATATACCCCACACCCCTCACTGTAACACTCTGATATATCCCACACCCCTCACTGCAACACTCTGATATACCCCACACCCCTCACTGTAACACTCTGATATATCCCACACCCCTCACTGTCACACTCTGATATATCCCACACCCCTCACTGTAACACTCTGATATACCCCACACCCCTCACTGTAACACTCTGATATATCCCACACCCCTCACTGTAACACTCTGATATATCCCACACCCCTCACTGTAACACTCTGATATATCCCACACCCCTCACTGTAACACTCTGATATAGCCCACACCCCTCACTGTAACACTCTGATATAACCCACACACCTCACTGTAACACTCTGATATATCCCACACCCCTCACTATAACACGGATATACCCCACACCCCTCACTGTAACACTCTGATATACCCCACACCCCTCACTGTAACACTCTGATATATCCCACACCCCTCACTGTAACACTCTGATATATCCCACACCCCTCACTGTAACACTCTGATATATCCCACACCCCTCACTGTAACACTGTGATATATCCCACACCCCTCACTGTAACACTCTGATATATCCCACACCCCTCACTGTAACACTCTGATATATCCCACACCCCTCACTGTAACACTGTGATATATCCCACACCCCTCACTGTAACACTCTGATATATCCCACACCACTCACTGTAACACTCTGATATATCCCACACCCCTCACTGTAACACTCTGATATATCCCACACCCCTCACCGTAACACTCTGATATATCCCACACCCCTCACTGTAACACTCTGATATATCCCACACCCCTCACTGTAACACTCTGATATATCCCACATCCCTCACTGTAACACTCTGATATACCCCACACCCCTCACTGTAATACTCTGATATATCCCACATCCCTCACTGTAACACTCTGATATATCCCACACCCCTCACTGTAACACTCTGATATATCCCACACCCCTCACTGTAACACTCTGATATATCCCACACCCCTCACAGTAACACTCTGATATATCCCACACCCCTCACTGTCACACTCTGATATATCGCACACCCCTCACAGTAACTCTCTGATATACCCCACACCCCTCACTGTAACACTCTGATATATCCCACACCCCTCACTGTAACACTCTGATATATCCCACACCCCTCACTGTAACACTGATATACCCCACACCCCTCACTTTTACACTCTGATATATCCCACACCCCTCGCTGTAACACTCTGATATATCCCACACCCCTCACTGTAACACTCTGATATATCCCACACCCCTCACTGTAACACTCTGATATATCCCACACCCCTCACTGTAACACTCTGATATATCCCACACCCCTCACTGTAACACTCTGATATATCCCACACCCCTCACTGCAACACTGATATACCCCACACCCCTCACTTTTACACTCTGATATATCCCACACCCCTCACTGTAACACTCTGATATATCCCACACACCTCACTGTAACAATCTGATATACCCCACACCCCTCACTGTAACACTCTGATATATCCCACACCCCTCACTGTCACACTCTGATATACCCCACACCCCTCACTGTAACACTCTGATATATCCCACACCCCTCACTGTAACAATCTGATATATCCCACACCCTTAACTGTAACAATCTGATATACCCCACACCCCTCACTGTAACACTCTGATATACCCCACACCCCTCACTGTAACACTCTGATATACCCCACACCCCTCACTGTAACACTCTGATATATCCCACACCCTTAACTGTCACAATCTGATATACCCCACACCCCTCACTGTAACACTCTGATATATCCCACACCCCTCACTGTAACACACTGATATATCCCACACCCCTCACTGTATCACTGTGATATATCCCACACCCCTCACTGTAACACTCTGATATATCCCACACACCTCACTGTAACACTCTGATATATCCCACACCCCTCACTGTAACACTCTGATATACCCCACACGCCTCACTGTAACTCTCTGATATATCCCACACCCCTCACTGTAACACTCTGATATACCAACACCCCTCACTGTAACACTCTGATATATCCTGCACCCCTCACTGTAACACTCTGATATATCCCACACCCCTCACTTTTACACTCTGATATCTCCCACATCCCTCACTGTAACACTCTGATATATCCCACACCCCTCACTTTTACACTCTGATATCTCCCACATCCCTCACTGTAACACTCTGATATATCCCACACACCTCACTGTAACACTCTGATATATCCCACACCCCTCACTGTAACACTCTGATATACCCCACACGCCTCACTGTAACTCTCTGATATATCCCACACCCCTCACTGTAACACTCTGATATACCAACACCCCTCACTGTAACACTCTGATATCTCCCACATCCCTCACTTTTACACTCTGATATATCCCACACCCCTCACTGTAACACTCTGATATATCCCACACCCCTCACTGTAACACTCTGATATACCCCACACCCCTCACTGTAACACTCTGATATATCCCGCACCCCTCACTGTAACACTCTGATATATCCCACACCACTCACTGTAACACTCTGATATACCCCACACCCCTCACTGTAACACTCTGATATATCCCACACCCCTCACTGTAACACTCTGATATATCCCACACCCCTCACTGTAACACTCTGATATATCCCACACCCCTCACTGTAACACTCTGATATATCCCACACCCCTCACTGTAACACTCTGATATATCCCACACCCCTCACTGTAACACTCTGATATATCCCACACCCCTCACTGTAAAACTCTGATATATCCCACACCCCTCACTGTAACACTCTGATATATCCCACACCCCTCACTGCAACACTCTGATATATCCCACACCCCTCATTGTAACACTCTGATATATCCCACACCCCTCACTGTAACACTCTGATATATCCCACACCCCTCACTGTAACACTCTGATATATCCCACACCCCTCACTGTAACACTCTGATATATCCCACACCCCTCACTGAAACACTCTGATATACCCCACACCCCTCACTGTAACACTCTGATATATCCCACACCCCTCACTGTAACACTCTGATATACCCCACACCCCTCACTGCAACACGCTGATATACCCCACACCCCTCACTGTAACACTCTGATATATCCCACACCCCTCACTGTAACACTCTGATATACCCCACACCCCTCACTGTAACACTCTGATATATCCCACACCCCTCACTGTAACACTCTGATATACCCCACACCCCTCACTGTAACACTCTGATATATCCCACACCCCTCACTGTAACACTCTGATATATCCCACACCCCTCACTGTAACACTCTGATATATCCCACACCCCTCACTGTAACACTCTGATATTTCCCACACCCCTCACTGTAACACTCTGATATACCCCACACCCCTCACTGTAACACTCTGATATACCCCACACCCCTCACTGTCACACTCTGATATATCCCACACCCCTCACTGTAACACTCTGATATATCCCACACCCCTCACTGTAACACTCTGATATATCCCACACCCCTCATTGTAACACTCTGATATACCCCACACCCCTCACTGTAACACTCTGATATATCCCACACCCCTCACTGTAACACTCTGATATATCCCACACCCCTCACTGTAACACTCTGATATATCCCACACCCCTCACTGTAACACTCTGATATACCCCACACCCCTCACTGTAACACTCTGATATATCCCACACCCCTCACTGTAACACTCTGATATACCCCACACCCCCCACTGTAACACTCTGATATATCCCACACCCCTCACTGTAACACTCTGATATATCCCACACCCCCTCACTGTAACACTCTGATATATCCCACACCCCTCACTGTAACACTCTGATATACCCCACACCCCTCACTGTAACACTCTGATATATCCCACACCCCTCACTGTAACACTCTGATATACCCCACACCCCCCACTGTAACACTCTGATATATCCCACACCCCTCACTGTAACACTCTGATATATCCCACACCCCTCACTGTAACACTCTGATATATCCCACACCCCTCATTGTAACACTCTGATATACCCCACACCCCTCACTGTAACACTCTGATATATCCCACACCCCTCACTGTAACACTCTGATATATCCCACACCCCTCACTGTAACACTCTGATATATCCCACACCCCTCACTGTAACACTCTGATATACCCCACACCCCTCACTGTAACACTCTGATATATCCCACACCCCTCACTGTAACACTCTGATATACCCCACACCCCCCACTGTAACACTCTGATATATCCCACACCCCTCACTGTAACACTCTGATATATCCCACACCCCCTCACTGTAACACTCTGATATATCCCACACCCCTCACTGTAACACTCTGATATATCCCACACCCCTCACTGTAACACTCTGATATATCCCACACCCCTCACTGTAACACTCTGATATATCCCACACCCCTCACTGTAACACTTTGATGTACCCCACACCCCTCACTGTAACACTCTGATATATCCCACACCCCTCACTGTAACACTCTGATATACCCCACACCCCTCACTGTAACACTCTGATATACCCCACACCCCTCACTGTAACACTCTGATATATCCCACACCCCTCACTGTAACACTTTGATGTACCCCACACCCCTCACTGTAACACTCTGATATATCCCACACCCCTCACTGTAACACTCTGATATACCCCACACCCCACACTGTAACACTCTGATATATCCCACACCCCTCACTGTAACACTCTGATATAACCCACACCCCTCACTGTAACACTCTGATATATCCCACACCCCTCACTGCAACACTCTGATATATCCCACACCCCTCACTGTAACACTCTGATATACCCAACACCTGTAACCCGAGTTGTACCTGCCCTGGGAGTGTTTGACGGGACAGTGTAGAGGGAGCTTTACTCTGTATCTAACCCTATACCAGCTCTGGGAGTGTTTGATGGGACAGTGTAGAGGGAGCTTTGCTCTGTATCTAACCCTGTACCTGCCCTGGGATTGTTTGATGGGACAGTGTCGAGGGATCTTTACTCTGTATCTAACCCTATACCTGCCCTGGGATTGTTTGATGGGACAGTGTAGAGGGAGCTTTACTCTGTATCTGACCCTGTACCTGCCCTGGGAGTGTTTGATGGGACAGTGTAGAGGGAGCTTTACTCTGTATCTAACCCTATACCTGCCCTGGGATTGTTTGATGGGACAGTGTAGAGGGAGCTTTACTCTGTATCTAACCCTGTATCTGCCCTGGGAGTGTTTGATGGGACAGTGTAGAGGGAGCTTTACTCTGTATCTAACCCTGTATCTGCCCTGGGAGTGTTTGATGGGACAGTGTAGAGGGAGCTTTACTCTGTATCTAACCCTGTACCTGCCCTGGGAGTGTTTGATGGGACAGTGTAGAGGGAGCTTTACTCTGTATCTAACCCTGTACCTGCCCTGGGAGTGTTTGATTGGACAGTGTAGAGGTAGCTTTACTCTGTATCTAACCCTGTACCTGCCCTGGGAGTGTTTGATGGGACAGTGTCGAGGGAGCTTTACTCTGTATCTAACCCTGTACCTGCCCTGGGAGTGTTTGACGGGACGGTGTAGAGGGAGCTTTACTCTGTATCTAACCCTGTACCTGCCCTGGGAGTGTTTGATGGGACAGTGTAGAGGGAGCTTTACTCTGTATCGAACCCTGTACCTGCCCTGGGAGTGTTTGATGGGACAGTGTCGAGGGAGCTTTTCTCTGTATCTCACCCTGGGAGTGTTCGATGGGACAGTGTAGAGGGAGCTTTACTCTGTATCTTACCCTGTACCTGCCCTGGGAGTGTTTGATGGGACAGTGTAGAGGGAGCTTTACTCTGTATCTAACCCTGTACCTGCCCTGGGATTGTTTGATGGGACAGTGTCGAGGGAGCTTTACTCTGTATCTCACCCTGGGAGTGTTTGACGGGACTGTGTTGAGGGAGCTTTACTCTGTATCTAACCCTGTACCTGCCCTGGGAGTGTTTGATGGGACAGTGTAGAGGGAGCTTTACTCTGTATCTAACCCTGTACCTGCCCTGGGAGTGTTTGATGGGACAGTGTAGAGGGAGGTTTACTCTGTATCTAACCCTGTACCTGCCCTGGGAGTGTTTGATGGGACAGTGTAGAGGGAGCTTTACTCTGTATCTAACCCTGTACCTGCCCTGGGAGTGTTTGACGGGACAGTGTAGAGGGAGCTTTACTCTGTATCTGACCCTGTACCTGCCCTGGGAGTGTTTGATGGGACAGTGTAGAGAGAGCTTTACTCTGTATCTAACCCTGTACCTGCCCTGGGAGTGTTTGATGGGACAGTGTAGAGGGAGCTTTACTCTGTATCTAACCCTGTACCTGCCCTGGGAGTGTTTGATGGGACAGTGTAGAGGGAGCTTTACTCTGTATCTGACCCTGTACCTGCCCTGGGAGTGTTTGATGGGACAGTGTAGAGGGAGCTTTACTCTGTATCTAACCCTGTACCTGCCCTGGGAGTGTTTGATGGGACAGTGTAGAGGGAGCTTTACTCTGTATCTAACCCTGTACCTGCCCTGGGAGTGTTTGATGGGACAGTGTAGAGGGAGCTTTACTCTGTATCTAACCCTGTACCTGCCCTGGGAGTGTTTGATGGGACAGTGTAGAGGGAGCTTTACTCTGTATCTAACCCTGTACCTGCCCCTGGGAGTGTTTGATGGGACAGTGTAGAGGGAGCTTTACTCTGTATCTAACCCTGTACCTGCCCTGGGAGTGTTTGATGGGACAGTGTCGAGGGAGCTTTACTCTGTATCTAACCCTGTACCTGCCCTGGGAGTGTTTGATGGGACAGTGTAGAGGGAGCTTTACTCTGTATCTAACCCTGTACCTGCCCTGGGAGTGTTTGATGGGACAGTGTAGAGGGAGCTTTACTCTGTATCTAACCCTGTACCTGCCCTGGGAGTGTTTGATGGGACAGTGTAGAGGGAGCTTTACTCTGTATCTAACCCTGTACCTGCCCTGGGAGTGTTTGATGGGACAGTGTCGAGGGAGCTTTACTCTGTATCTCACCCTGGGAGTGTTTGACGGGTCATTGTAGCTGCAGAGACTCAGTTCGAAGCTAAATCACAGCTTGCCTCAGTCTTATATTGCTGCGAATAAAAAGATTTGCAGGTGAACTGACAGCCAAGGGTTGCATTCAAGAAAACCCAGATGCTCCCTCAATGGGGACGAGACTGTCGTTTCGAACCTTGCAGGCAGACTGCCCGGTTCACACAACAACAGGAGGCTGCCTCTCCTCAATCGCAGGATTCAGTCTGCAGGTGTCTCGCAGCTGGTGGTCCCTGCTTGCTCAGGGGCTGGAACGAAAAGGCATGCCTCTTGCAACGAGCTCGAGGTGCTGTTGTCCCCATTTGCTTCCCCGAGCCGTGCGAGGAGAGAGAGCAGGGAAGACAGAAATTAAATAAAGAAATAAATTGCAGGCAGCTGAGTGATGCATCGGCTGACTGACTGCGAGCAAATGCTAAGGGGGTGTCGCGAGGGGGTATTTTCTGCTTATCTGCCAGCTCCCCTCACTCTCCCTCTCTCTGCTGATGCAGGCGGGATCTACAGGAGTGCCTTTGCAATTTAGCGGGCAGCCTCTGAGATGCAAGAGACGGGGATTTAATCATTATCTTTTGCTGGGGCATGTTGGATTCGAGTGCCTGGCAATTTAAGGAATTTTAGGAGTGGGGTTGTTGGTGTTCACTGCTGCATCTGGACAGGCAATACGGTGTGGTGAGTCCAGAGTGTCTCCTAGATGAGATCTCTTTTGATCTATTAATGCGTTTTGTTGAAAATTCATCGCAGATGAATGCCCGTCGCTGCTTGAGACGTGTCTGTGATAACAGGAGTTAGCAAATATCCTCGAGGCTGATTAAAATAAAGGTTAACGGGGTGGGTGTCTGTGTGAGTGGGACTGCATTCTGCTGTCGTATGCTGTCCTCACCAAAGCAAAACTGCATTTTTAAAACAAATGATCTCTCGAATAAAGCTGCACGATAAATACATCCGGAGATCTCGCCGAGTTAGATGGCTTTGCAGGTGAAAAGCATCCCATTTTCATGGTTTGGATTGCTCTCCCCGACTCTCCGTTTTCCATTTATTTACGGGTGAATTCTCGATGAAGCTTTTTATTCCGACTGCAGGAGAGAGAGAGAGAGGTGGAGAAGGCGGAGAGAGGGAGAGAGAGAGAGAGCGAGGGGCAATGAGGGGGCTGGGCGGCTGAGCTCGAGGTGACCGGCCCCCTTGCTGGCTGCTGGTTGGCTGCAGGCTGGGAGTGATTGGCAGGCGGCCTTGGGTGCTGAGTGGCCGGCTCGGCTGTCAATCAAACGAGCAGGTCAGTCGGTCTCCACTTGCAAAGGGAAATCGGCGGGTTTGAGTTTGGCCATTGAATGCATCCCTTGAGGAGCAATGGGTCGATTTGCTAATGCAAAGCGGAGAGGGAAAAAGAAATCAATGCAAATTTTGAACGCGGATTAAATATTGAAAGAGGCTTCATCTGGGCACTGGCTTTCAGCGAAGCCTCGGAGAGAGAGGGAGGAGGGCGGGCGGTCGTTGCAGGGGGAGATTTGCTGGGATGGCACCCACCAAGGACCAGGGGTTTCGGGGACATGGGCAGACCGGAGAGGCTGGAAAGGCAGCATGGTCAGAGCCCGGATTCAGGCCGTACGGCCCGTCGAAACCCTCAGAGCGGAGAACGGTCAGGGTTAGGGTGAGACAGAGGTTTGCAAGAACGGTCCCAGGGATGAGGGACTCCAGCCATGTGGAGAATCTGGGATTGTTCTCCTCGGAGCAGAGAAGGTTAAGGGGAGATTTGATCGAGGGGTTCAAAATCAGGAAGGGTTTTGATGGAGCAAATAAGGAGAAACCGTTTCCAGTGGGCAAGAGGGTCGGTAACCAGAGGACGCAGATTTAAGATAATCGGGAAAAGAACCAGAGGGGGAGATGAGGAATGTTTTTTACGCAGCGAGTTGTTCCGATCTGGAATTCACTGCCTGAAAGGGCGGTGGAAGCAGATTCAATAATAACTTTCAAAAGGGGAATCGGAGAAATACTTGAAGGGAAAAATTTGCAGGAAAAAAGCAGTGGGGGGAGTGTGGGACAAATTGGATAGCTCTTTCAAAGAGCCGGCACAGGCCCGATGGGCTGAATGGCCTCCTTCTGTGCTGTAAGATTCTACACACTGTCACACCAAACACTCCCAGGGCAGGTACAGGGTTAGATACAGAGTAAAGCTCCCTCGACACTGTCCCATCAAACACTCCCAGGGCAGGTACAGGGTTAGATACAGAGTAAAGCTCCCTCTACACTGTCCCATCAAACACTCCCAGGGCAGGTACAGGGTTAGATACAGAGTAAAGCTCCCTCTACACTGTCCCGTCAAACACTCCCAGGGAAGTTACATGGTTAGATACAGAGTAAAGCTCCCTCTACACTGTCCCGTCAAACACTCCCAGGGCAGGTACAGGGTTAGATACAGAGTAAAGCTCCCTCTACACTGTCCCATCAAACACTCCCAGGGCAGGTACAGGGTTAGATACAGAGTAAAGCTCCCTCTACACTGTCCCATCAAACACTCCCAGGGAAGGTACAGGGTTAGATACAGAGTAAAGCTTCCTCTACACTGTCCCATCAAACACTCCCAGGGCAGGTACAGGGTTAGATACAGAGTGAAGCTCCCTCTGCACTGTCCCATCAAACACTCCCAGGGCAGGTACAGCACGGATTAGATACAGAGTAAAGCTCCCTCGACACTGTCCCGGCAAACACTCCCAGGGCAGGTACAAGGTTAGATACAGAGTAAAGCTCCCTCTACACTGTCCCATCAAACACTCCCAGGACAGGTACAGGGTTAGATACAGAGTAAAGCTCCCTCTACACTGTCCCATCAAACACTCCCAGGGCAGGTACAGGGTTAAATACAGAGTAAAGCTCCCTCTACACTGTCCCATCAAACACTCCCAGGGCAGGTACAGGGTTAGATACAGAGTAAAGCTCCCTCTACACTGTCCCATCAAACACTCCCAGGGCAGGTACAGCACGGGTTAGATACAGAGTAAAGCTCCCTCTACACTGTCCCATCAAATACTCCCAGGGCAGGGACAGGGTTAGATACAGAGTAAAGCTCCCTCTACACTGTCCCATCAAATACTCCCAGGGCAGGTACAGGGTTAGATACAGAGTAAAGCTCCCTCTACACCGTCCCATCAAACACTCCCAGGGCAGGTACAGGGTTAGATACAGAGTAAAGCTCCCTCTACACTGTCCCGTCAAACACTCCCAGGGCAGGTACAGGGTTGATACAAAGTAAAGCTCACTCTACAATGTCCCATCAAACACTCCCAGGGCAGGTACAGGGTTAGATACAGAGTAAAGCTCCCTCTACACAGTCCCTTCAAACACTCCCAGGGCAGGTACAGGGTTAGATACAGAGTAAAGCTCCCTCTACACTGTCCCCATCAAACACTCCCAGGGCAGGTACATGGTTGATACAGAGGAAAGCTCCCTCTACACTGTCCCGTCAAACAATCCCAGGGCAGGTACAGGGTTAGATACAGAGTAAAGCTCCCTCTACACTGTCCCATCAAACACTCCCAGGGCAGGTACAGGGTGAGATACAGAGTAAAGCTCCCTCTGCACTGTCCCATCAAACACTCCCAGGGCAGGTAAAGGGTTAGATACAGAGTAAAGCTCCCTCTACACTGTCCCATCAAACACTCCCAGGACAGGTACAGGGTTAGATACAGAGTAAAGCTCCCTCCACACTGTCCCATCAAACACTCCCAGGGCAGGTACAGGGTTAGATACAGAGTAAAGCTCCCTCTAAACTCTCCCATCAAACACTCACAGGGCAGGAACAGCACGGGTTTGATACAGAGTAAAGCTCCCTCTACACTGTCCCATCAAACACTCCCAGAGCAGGTTCAGGGTTGATACAGAGTAAAGCTCCCTCTACACTGTCCCATCAAACACTCCCAGGGCAGGTACAGGGTTAGATACAGAGTAAAGCTCCCTCTACACTGTCCCCATCAAACACTCCCAGGGCAGGTACAGGGTTAGATACAGAGTAAAGCTCCCTCTACATCGTCCCATCAACACTCCCAGGGCAGGTACAGGGTTAGATACAGAGTAAAGCTCCCACGACACTGTCCCACCAAACACTCCCAGGGGCAGGTACAGGGTTAGATGCAGAGTAAAGCTCCCTCTACACTGTCCCATCAAACACTCCCAGGGCAGGTATAGGGTTAGATACAGAGTAAAGCTCCCTCTACACTGTCCGACCAAACACTGCCAAGGCAGGTGCAGCACGGGTTAGATACAGAGTAAAGCTCTCTCTACATCGTCCCATCAAACACTCCCAGGGCAGGTACAGCACGGGTTAGATACAGAGTAAAGCTCCCTCTAAACTCTCCCATCAAACACTCACAGGGCAGGTACAGGGTTAGATACAGACTAAAGCTCCCTCTACACTGTCCCATCAAACACTCCCAGGGCAGGTACAGGGTTAGATACAGATTAAAACTCCCTCTATACCGTCCCATCAAACACTCCCAGGGCAGGTACAGGGTTAGATACAGAGCAAAGCTCCCTCTACACTGTCCCGTGAAACACTCCCAGGGCAGGTACAGGGTTAGTTACAGAGTAAAGCTCCCTCTACACTGTCCCATCAAACACTCCCAGGGCAGGTACAGTGTTAGATAAAGAGTAAAGCTCCCTCGACACTGTCACCATCAAACACTCCCAGGGCAGGGACAGGATTAGATTCAGAGTAAAGCTCCCTCGACACTGTCCCCATCAAACACTCCCAGGGCAGGTACAGGAATAGATACAGAGTAAATCTCACTCTACACTGTCCCATCAAACACTCCCAGGGCAGGTACAGGGTTAGATACATCGTAAAGCTCCCTCTACACTGTCCCATCAAACACTCCCAGGGCAGTGACAGGGTTAGATACAGAGTAAAGCTCCCTCTACACTGTCCCATCAAACACTCCCAGGGCAGGTACAGGGTTAGATACAGAGTAAAAGTCCCTCTATACCGACCCATGAAACACTCCCAGGGCAGGTACAGGGTTAGATACAGAGCAAAGCTCCCTCTACACTGTCCCATCAAACACTCCCAGGGCAGGTACAGGGTTAGATACAGAGTAAAGCTCCGTCTACACTGTCCCATCAAATACTCCCAGGGCAGGTACAGGGTTAGATACAGAGTAAAGCTCCCTCTACACCGTCCCATCAAACACTCCCAGGGCAGGTAGAGTGTTAGATACAGAGTAAAGCTCCCTCCACACTGTCCCATCAAACACTCTCAGGGCAGGTACAGGATTAGATACAGAGTAAATCTCCATCTACACTGTCCCATCAAACACTCCCAGGGCAGGTACAGCATGGGTTAGATACAGAGTAAAGCTCCCTCTACACAGTCCCATCAAACACTCCCAGGGCAGGTACAGGATTAGATTCAGAGTAAAGCTCCCTCGACACTGTCCCCATCAAACACTCCCAGGGCAGGTACAGGGTTAGATACAGAGTAAAGCTCCCTCTACACTGTCCCATCAAACACTCCCAGGGCAGGTACAGGGTTAGATACAGAGTAAAGCTCCCTCTGCACTGTCCCATCAAACACTCCCAGGGCAGGTACAGGGTTAGATACAGAGTAAAGCTCCCTCTGCACTGTCCCGTCAAACATTCCCAGGGCAGTGACAGGGTTAGATACAGAGTAAAGCTCCCTCAACACTGTCCCATCAAACACTCCCAGGGCAGTGACAGGGTTAGATACAGAGTAAAGCTCCCTCTACACTGTCCCATCAAACACTCCCAGGGCAGGTACAGGGTTAGATATCGAGCAAAGCTCCCTCTACACTGTCCCATCAAACACTCCCAGGGCAGGTACAGGGTTAGATACAGAGTAAAAGTCCCTCTATACCGACCCATGAAACACTCCCAGGGCAGGTACAGGGTTAGATACAGAGTAAAGCTCCCTCTACACTGTCCCATCAAACACTCCCGGGGCAGGTACAGGGTTAGATACAGAGTAAAGCTCCCTCTACACTGTCCGATCAAACACTCCCAGCGTCAGGTACAGGGTTAGATACAGAGTAAAGCTCCCTCTACACTGTCCCATCAAACACTCCCAGGGCAGGTACAGGGTTAGATACAGAGTAAAGCTCCCTCTACACTGTCCCATCAAACACTCCCAGGGCAGGTACAGCACGGGTTAGATACAGAGTAAAGCTCCCTCCACACTGTCCCATCAAATACTCCCAGGGCAGGTACAGGGTTAGATACAGAGTAAAGCTCCCTCTACACTGTCCCATCAAATACTCCCAGGGCAGGTACAGGGTTAGATACAGAGTAAAGCTCCCTCTACACCGTCCCATCAAACACTCCCAGGGCAGGTACAGGGTTAGATACAGAGTAAAGCTCCCTCTACACTGTCCCGTCAAACACTCCCAGGGCAGGTACAGGGTTGATACAAAGTAAAGCTCACTCTACAATGTCCCATCAAACACTCCCAGGGCAGGTACAGGGTTAGATACAGAGTAAAGCTCCCTCTACACAGTCCCTTCAAACACTCCCAGGGCAGGTACAGGGTTAGATACAGAGTAAAGCTCCCTCTACACTGTCCCCATCAAACACTCCCAGGGCAGGTACATGGTTGATACAGAGGAAAGCTCCCTCTACACTGTCCCGTCAAACAATCCCAGGGCAGGTACAGGGTTAGATACAGAGTAAAGCTCCCTCTACACTGTCCCATCAAACACTCCCAGGGCAGGTACAGGGTGAGATACAGAGTAAAGAACCCTCTGCACTGTCCCATCAAACACTCCCAGGGCAGGTAAAGGGTTAGATACAGAGTAAAGCTCCCTCTACACTGTCCCATCAAACACTCCCAGGACAGGTACAGGGTTAGATACAGAGTAAAGCTCCCTCCACACTGTCCCATCAAACACTCCCAGGGCAGGTACAGGGTTAGATACAGAGTAAAGCTCCCTCTAAACTCTCCCATCAAACACTCACAGGGCAGGAACAGCACGGGTTTGATACAGAGTAAAGCTCCCTCTACACTGTCCCATCAAACACTCCCAGAGCAGGTTCAGGGTTGATACAGAGTAAAGCTCCCTCTACACTGTCCCATCAAACACTCCCAGGGCAGGTACAGGGTTAGATACAGAGTAAAGCTCCCTCTACATCGTCCCATCAACACTCCCAGGGCAGGTACAGGGTTAGATACAGAGTAAAGCTCCCACGACACTGTCCCACCAAACACTCCCAGGGGCAGGTACAGGGTTAGATGCAGAGTAAAGCTCCCTCTACACTGTCCCATCAAACACTCCCAGGGCAGGTACAGGGTTAGATACAGAGTAAAGCTCCCTCTACACTGTCCGACCAAACACTGCCAAGGCAGGTGCAGCACGGGTTAGATACAGAGTAAAGCTCCCTCCACACTGTCCCATCAAACACTCCCAGGGCAGGTGCAGGGTGAGATACAGAGTAAAGCTCCATCGACACTGTCCCATCAAACACTCCCAGGGCAGGTACAGGATTAGATTCAGAGTAAAGCTCCCTCTACACTGTCCACATCAAACACTCCCAGGGCAGGTAGAGGGTTAGATACAGAGTAAAGCTCCCTCTACACTGTCCCATCAAACACTCCCAGGGCAGGGACAGGATTAGATTCAGAGTGAAGCTCCCTCTACACTGTCCCATCAAACACTCCCAGGGCAGGGACAGGATTTGATTCAGAGTAAAGCTCCCTCTACACTGTCCCATCAAACACTCCCAGGGCAGGTACAGCATGGGTGAGACACAGAGTAAAGCTCCCTCTACACTGTCCCATCAAACACTCCCAGGGCAGGTACAGGATTAGATACAGAGTAAAGCTCCCTCTACACTGTCCCATCAAACACTCCCAGGGCAGGTACAGGGTTAGATACAGAGTAAAGCTCCCTCTACACTGTCCCCATCAAACACTCCCAGGGCAGGTACAGGATTAGATACAGAGTAAAGCTCCCTCGACACTGTCCCATCAAACACTCCCAGGGCAGGTACAGGATTAGATACAGAGTAAAGCTCCCTCTACACTGTCCCATCAAACACTCCCAGGGCAGGTACAGGGTTAGATACAGAGTAAAGCTCCCTCTACACTGTCCCCATCAAACACTCCCAGGGCAGGTACAGGATTAGATACAGAGTAAAGCTCCCTCTGCACTGTCCCATCAAACACTCCCAGGGCAGGCACAGGATTAGATACAGAGTAAAGCTCCCTCGACACTGTCCCATCAAACACTCCCAGGGCAGGTACAGCACGGGTTAGATACAGAGTAAAGCTCCCTCTACACTGTCCCATCAAACACTCCCAGGGCAGGTACAGGGTTAGATACAGAGTAAAGCTCCCTCTACACTGTCCCATCAAACACTCCCAGGGCAGGTACAGGGTTAGATACAGAGTAAAGCTCCCTCTACACTGTCCCATCAAACACTCCCAGGGCAGTTACAGGGTTAGATACAGAGTAAAGCTCCCTCTACACTGTCCCATCAAACACTCCCAGGGCAGGTACAGAGTTAGATACAGAGTAAAGCTCCCTCTACACTGTCCCATCAAACACTCCCAGGGCAGGTCCAGAGTGAGATACAGAGTAAAGTTCGTCTTCACTGTCCCATCAAACACTCCCAGGGCAGGTACAGAGTTAGATACAGAGCAAAGCTCCCTCTACACTGTCCCTTCAAACACTCCCAGGGCAGGTCCAGAGTGAGATACAGAGTAAAGTTCCTCTTCACTGTCCCATCAAACACTCCCAGGGCAGGTACCGAGTTAGATACAGAGCAAAGCTCCCTCTACACTGTCCCTTCAAACACTCCCAGGGCAGGTACAGGGTTAGATACAGAGTAAAGCTCCCTCTACACTGTCCCATCAAACACTCCCAGGGCAGGTGCAGAGTGAGATACAGAGTAAAGTTCCTCTTCACTGTCCCATCAAACACTCCCAGGGCAGGTACAGGGTTAGATACAGAGTAAAGCTCGCTCGACACTGTCCCATCAAACACTCCCAGAGCAGGTACAGGGTTACATACAGAGAAAAGCTCCCTCTACACTGTCCCCATCAAACACTCCCAGGGCAGGTACAGGGTTAGATACAGAGCAAAACTCCCTCGACACTGTCCCATCAAACTCTCCCAGGGCAGGTACAGCATGGGTGAGATACAGCGTAAAGCTCCCTCGACACTGTCCCATCAAACACTCCCAGGGCAGGTACAGGGTTAGATACAGAGTAAAGCCCCCTCTACACTGTCCCATCAAACACTCCCAGGGCAGGTGCAGAGTGAGATACAGAGTAAAGTTCCTCTTCACTGTCCCATCAAACACTCCCAGGGCAGGTACAGAGTTAGATACAGAGTAAAGCTCCCTCCACACTGTCCCATCAAACACTCCCAGGGCAGGTACAGGGTGAGATACAGAGTAAAGCTCCATCGACACTGTCCCATCAAACACTCCCAGGGCAGGTACAGGATTAGATTCAGAGTAAAGCTCCCTCTACACTGTCCCCATCAAACACTCCCAGGGCAGGTACAGGGTTAGATACAGAGTAAAGCTCCCTCTACACTGTCCCATCAAACACTCCCAGGGCAGGGACAGGATTAGATTCAGAGTAAAGCTCCCTCTACACTGTCCCATCAAACACTCCCAGGGCAGGGACAGGATTAGATTCAGAGTAAAGCTCCCTCTACACTGTCCCATCAAACACTCCCAGGGCAGGTACAGCATGGGTGAGACACAGAGTAAAGCTCCCTCGACACTGTCCCATCAAACACTCCCAGGGCAGGTACAGGATTAGATACAGAGTAAAGCTCCCTGTACACTGTCCCATCAAACACTCCCAGGGCAGGTACAGGATTAGATACAGAGTAAAGCTCCCTCGACACTGTCCCATCAAACACTCCCAGGGCAGGTACAGGGTTAGATACAGAGCAAAGCTCCCTCTACACTGTCCCCATCAAACACTCCCAGGGCAGGTACAGGATTAGATACAGAGTAAAGCTCCCTCGACACTGTCCCATCAAACACTCCCAGGGCAGGTACAGGATGAGATACAGAGTAAAGCTCCCTCTACACTGTCCCATCAAACACTCCCAGGGCAGGTACAGGGTTAGATACAGAGTAAAGCTCCCTCTACACTGTCCCCATCAAACACTCCCAGGGCAGGTACAGGATTAGATACAGAGTAAAGCTCCCTCTGCACTGTCCCATCAAACACTCCCAGGGCAGGCACAGGATTAGATACAGAGTAAAGCTCCCTCTACACTGTCCCATCAAACACTCCCAGGGCAGGTACAGCACGGGTTAGATACAGAGTAAAGCTCCCTCTACACTGTCCCATCAAACACTCCCAGGGCAGGTACAGGGTTAGATACATAGTAAAGCTCCCTCTACACTGTCCCATCAAACACTCCCAGGGCAGGTACAGGGTTAGATACAGCATAAAGCTCCCTCTACACTGTCCCATCAAACACTCCCAGGGCAGGTACAGGGTTAGATACAGAGTAAAGCTCCCTCTTCACTGTCCCATCAAACACTCCCAGGGCAGGTACAGAGTTAGATACAGAGTAAAGCTCCCTCTACACTGTCCCATCAAACACTCCCAGGGCAGGTCCAGAGTGAGATACAGAGTAAAGTTCCTCTTCACTGTCCCATCAAACACTCCCAGGGCAGGTACAGAGTTAGATACAGAGCAAAGCTCCCTCTACACTGTCCCTTCAAACACTCCCAGGGCAGGTCCAGAGTGAGATACAGAGTAAAGTTCCTCTTCACTGTCCCATCAAACACTCCCAGGGCAGGTACAGAGTTAGATACAGAGCAAAGCTCCCTCTACACTGTCCCTTCAAACACTCCCAGGGCAGGTACAGGGTTAGATACAGAGTAAAGCTCCCTCTACACTGTCCCATCAAACACTCCCAGGGCAGGTGCAGAGTGAGATACAGAGTAAAGTTCCTCTTCACTGTCCCATCAAACACTCCCAGGGCAGGTACAGGGTTAGATACAGAGTAAAGCTCGCTCGACACTGTCCCATCAAACACTCCCAGAGCAGGTACAGGGTTACATACAGAGAAAAGCTCCCTCTGCACTGTCCCCATCAAACACTCCCAGGGCAGGTACAGGGTTAGATACAGAGCAAAACTCCCTCGACACTGTCCCATCAAACTCTCCCAGGGCAGGTACAGCATGGGTGAGATACAGCGTAAAGCTCCCTCGACACTGTCCCATCAAACACTCCCAGGGCAGGTACAGGGTTAGATACAGAGTAAAGCCCCCTCTACACTGTCCCATCAAACACTCCCAGGGCAGGTGCAGAGTGAGATACAGAGTAAAGTTCCTCTTCACTGTCCCATCAAACACTCCCAGGGCAGGTACAGAGTTAGATACAGAGTAAAGCTCCCTCTACACTGTCCCATCAAACACTCCCAGGGCAGGTCCAGAGTGAGATACAGAGTAAAGTTCCTCTTCACTGTCCCATCAAACACTCCCAGGGCAGGTACAGGGTTAGATACAGAGTAAAGCTCCCTCTGCACCGTCCCATCAAACACTCCCAGGGCAGGTACAGAGTTAGATCCAGAGCAAACCTCCCTCTACACTGTCCCTTCAAACACTCCCAGGGCAGGTACAGGTTTAGATACAGAGTAAAGCTCCCTCTACACTGTCCCATCAAACACTCCCAGGGCAGGTGCAGAGTGAGATACAGAGTAAAGTTCCTCTTCACTGTCCCATCAAACACTCCCAGGGCAGGTACAGGGTTAGATACAGAGTAAAGCTCCCTCTGCACTGTCCCATCAAACACTCGCAGGGCAGGTACAGGGTGAGATACAGAGTAAAGCTCCCTCTACAGTGTCCCATCAACCACTCCCAGGGCAGGTACAGGGTTAGATACAGAGTAAATCTCCCTCTACACTGTCCCTTCAAACACTCCCAGGGCAGGTACAGGGTTAGATACAGAGTAAAGCTCCCTCTACACTGTCCCCATCAAACACTCCCATGGCAGGTACAGCACGGGTTAAATACAGAGTAAAGCTCCCTCCACACTGTCCCATTAAACACTCCCAGGGCAGGTACAGGGTTAGATACAGAGTAAAGCTCCCTCTACACTGTCCCATCAAACACTCCCAGGGCAGGTACAGCACGGGTTAGATACAGAGGAAAGCTCCCTCTACACTGTCCCTTCAAACTCTCCCAGGGGAGGTACAGGGTTAGATACTGAGTAAAGCTCCCTCTACACTGTCCCCATCAAACACTCCCATGGCAGGTACAGCACGGGTTAAATACAGAGTAAAGCTCCCTCCACACTGTCCCATTAAACACTCCCAGGGCAGGTACAGGGTTAGATACAGAGTAAAGCTCCCTCTACACTGTCCCATCAAACACTCCCAGGGCAGGAACAGCACGGATTAGATACAGAGTAAAACTCCCTCGAAACTGTCCCATCAAACACTCCCAGGGCAGGTAAAGCACAGGTTCGACACAGAGCAAAGCTCCCTCTACACTGTCCCATCAAACACTCCCAGGGCAGGTACAGGGTTCGATACAGAGTAAGCTCGCTCTACACTGTCCCATCAAACACTCCCAGGGGAGGTACACCACGGGTTAGATACAGAGGAAAGCTCCCTCTACACTGTCCCTTCAAACTCTCCCAGGGGAGGTACAGGGTTAGATACTGAGTAAAGCTCCCTCTACACTGTCCCCATCAAACACTCCCATGGCAGGTACAGCACGGGTTAAATACAGAGTAAAGCTCCCTCCACACTGTCCCATTAAACACTCCCAGGGCAGGTACAGGGTTAGATACAGAGTAAAGCTCCCTCTACACTGTCCCATCAAACACTCCCAGGGCAGGAACAGCACGGATTAGATACAGAGTAAAACTCCCTCGAAACTGTCCCATCAAACACTCCCAGGGCAGGTAAAGCACAGGTTCGACACAGAGCAAAGCTCCCTCTACACTGTCCCATCAAACACTCCCAGGGCAGGTACAGGGTTAGATACAGAGTAAAGCTCGCTCTACACTGTCCCATCAAACACTCCAAGGGCAGGTACAGCATGGTTTCGATACAGAATAAAGCTCCCTCGACACTGTTCCATTAAACAATCCCATAGCAGGTAAAGCACGTGTTAGATACAGAGTAAAGCTCCCTCGACACTGTCCCATCAAACACTCCCAGGGCAGGTACAGGGTTAGATACAGAGTAAAGCTCCCTCGACACTGTCCCATCAAACAATCCCAGGGCAGGTACAGGGTTAGATACAGAGTAAAGCTCCCTCTACACTGTCCCCATCAAACACTCCCAGGGCAGGGACAGGGTTAGATACAGAGTAAAGCTCCCTCTACACTGTCCCATCAAACACTCCAAGGGCATGTATAGCACGGGTTAGATACAGAGTAAATCTCCATCTGCACTTTCCCGTCAAACACTCCCAGGGCAGGTTCAGGGTAAGATACAGAGTAAAGCTCCCTCTACACTGTCCCTTCAAACACTCACAGGACAGGTACAGCACGGGTTAGATACAGAGTAAAGCTCCCTCTGCAGTGTCCCATCAAACACTCCCAGGGCAGGTACAGGGTTAGATACAAAGTAAAGCTCCCTCTACACTGTCCCATCAAACACTCCCAGGGCAGGTACAGGGTTAGATACAGAGTAAAGCTCCCTCTGCACTGTCCCATCAAACACTCCCAGGGCAGGTACAGGGTTAGATACAGAGTAAAGCTCCCTCTACACTGTCCCATCAAACACTCCCAGGGCAGGTACAGGGTTAGATACAGAGTAAAGCTCCCTCGACACTGTCCCATCAAACACTCCCAGGGCAGGTACAGGGTTAGATACAGAGTAAAGCTCCCTCTACACTGTCCCATCAAACACTCCCAGGGCAGGTACAGGGTTAGATACAGAGTAAAGCTCCCTCTGCACTGTCCCATCAAACACTCCCAGGGCAGGTACAGGGTGAGATACAGAGTAAAGCTCCCTCTACACTGTCCCATCAACCACTCCCAGGGCAGGTACAGGGTTCGATACAGAGTAAAGCTCCCTCTACACTGTCCCATCAAACACTCCCAGGGCAGGTACAGGGTTAGATACAGAGTAAAGCTCCCTCGACACTGTCCCATCAAACACTCCCAGGGCAGGTACAGGGTTAGATACAGAGTAAAGCTCCCTCTACACTGTCCCATCAAACACTCCCAGGGCAGGTACAGGGTTAGATACAGAGTAAAGCTCCCTCTACACTGTCCCATCAAACACTCCCAGGGCAGGTACAGGGTTAGATACAGCGTAAAGCTCCCTCTACACTGTCCCATCAAACACTCCCAGGGCAGTTACAGGGTTAGATACAGAGTAAAGCTCCCTCTACACTGTCCCATCAAACACTCCCAGGGCAGGTGCAGAGTGAGATACAGAGTAAAGTTCCTCTTCACTGTCCCATCAAACACTCCCAGGGCAGGTACAGAGTTAGATACAGAGTAAAGCTCCCTCTACACTGTCCCATCAAACACTCCCAGGGCAGGTCCAGAGTGAGATACAGAGTAAAGTTCCTCTTCACTGTCCCATCAAACACTCCCAGGGCAGGTACAGAGTTAGATACAGAGTAAAGCTCCCTCTACACTGTCCCTTCAAACACTCCCAGGGCAGGTACAGGGTTAGATACAGAGTAAAGCTCCCTCTACACTGTCCCATCAAACACTCCCAGGACAGGTGCAGAGTGAGATACAGAGTAAAGTTCCTCTTCACTGTCCCATCAAACACTCCCAGGGCAGGTACAGGGTTAGATACAGAGTAAAGCTCGCTCGACACTGTCCCATCAAACACTCCCAGAGCAGGTACAGGGTTACATACAGAGAAAAGCTCCCTCTACACTGTCCCCATCAAACACTCCCAGGGCAGGTACAGGGTTAGATACAGAGCAAAACTCCCTCGACACTGTCCCATCAAACTCTCCCAGGGCAGGTACAGCATGGGTGAGATACAGCGTAAAGCTCCCTCGACACTGTCCCATCAAACACTCCCAGGGCAGGTACAGGGTTAGATACAGAGTAAAGCCCCCTCTACACTGTCCCATCAAACACTCCCAGGGCAGGTGCAGAGTGAGATACAGAGTAAAGTTCCTCTTCACTGTCCCATCAAACACTCCCAGGGCAGGTACAGAGTTAGATACAGAGTAAAGCTCCCTCCACACTGTCCCATCAAACACTCCCAGGGCAGGTACAGGGTGAGATACAGAGTAAAGCTCCATCGACACTGTCCCATCAAACACTCCCAGGGCAGGTACAGGATTAGATTCAGAGTAAAGCTCCCTCTACACTGTCCCCATCAAACACTCCCAGGGCAGGTACAGGGTTAGATACAGAGTAAAGCTCCCTCTACACTGTCCCATCAAACACTCCCAGGGCAGGGACAGGATTAGATTCAGAGCAAAGCTCCCTCTACACTGTCCCATCAAACACTCCCAGGGCAGGGACAGGATTAGATTCAGAGTAAAGCTCCCTCTACACTGTCCCATCAAACACTCCCAGGGCAGGTACAGCATGGGTGAGACACAGAGTAAAGCTCCCTCGACACTGTCCCATCAAACAATCCCAGGGCAGGTACAGGATTAGATACAGAGTAAAGCTCCCTGTACACTGTCCCATCAAACACTCCCAGGGCAGGTACAGGATTAGATACAGAGTAAAGCTCCCTCGACACTGTCCCATCAAACACTCCCAGGGCAGGTACAGGGTTAGATACAGAGTAAAGCTCCCTCTACACTGTCCCCATCAAACACTCCCAGGGCAGGTACAGGATTAGATACAGAGTAAAGCTCCCTCGACACTGTCCCATCAAACACTCCCAGGGCAGGTACAGGATGAGATACAGAGTAAAGCTCCCTCTACACTGTCCCATCAAACACTCCCAGGGCAGGTACAGGGTTAGATACAGAGTAAAGCTCCCTCTACACTGTCCCCATCAAACACTCCCAGGGCAGGTACAGGATTAGATACAGAGTAAAGCTCCCTCTGCACTGTCCCATCAAACACTCCCAGGGCAGGCACAGGATTAGATACAGAGTAAAGCTCCCTCTACACTGTCCCATCAAACACTCCCAGGGCAGGTACAGCACGGGTTAGATACAGAGTAAAGCTCCCTCTACACTGTCCCATCAAACACTCCCAGGGCAGGTACAGGGTTAGATACAGAGTAAAGCTCCCTCTACACTGTCCCATCAAACACTCCCAGGGCAGGTACAGGGTTAGATACAGCATAAAGCTCCCTCTACACTGTCCCATCAAACACTCCCAGGGCAGGTACAGGGTTAGATACAGAGTAAAGCTCCCTCTACACTGTCCCATCAAACACTCCCAGGGCAGGTGCAGAGTGAGATACAGAGTAAAGTTCCTCTTCACTGTCCCATCAAACACTCCCAGGGCAGGTACAGAGTTAGATACAGAGTAAAGCTCCCTCTACACTGTCCCATCAAACACTCCCAGGGCAGGTCCAGAGTGAGATACAGAGTAAAGTTCCTCTTCACTGTCCCATCAAACACTCCCAGGGCAGGTACAGAGTTAGATACAGAGCAAAGCTCCCTCTACACTGTCCCTTCAAACACTCCCAGGGCAGGTCCAGAGTGAGATACAGAGTAAAGTTCCTCTTCACTGTCCCATCAAACACTCCCAGGGCAGGTACAGAGTTAGATACAGAGCAAAGCTCCCTCTACACTGTCCCTTCAAACACTCCCAGGGCAGGTACAGGGTTAGATACAGAGTAAAGCTCCCTCTACACTGTCCCATCAAACACTCCCAGGGCAGGTGCAGAGTGAGATACAGAGTAAAGTTCCTCTTCACTGTCCCATCAAACACTCCCAGGGCAGGTACAGGGTTAGATACAGAGTAAAGCTCGCTCGACACTGTCCCATCAAACACTCCCAGAGCAGGTACAGGGTTACATACAGAGAAAAGCTCCCTCTGCACTGTCCCCATCAAACACTCCCAGGGCAGGTACAGGGTTAGATACAGAGCAAAACTCCCTCGACACTGTCCCATCAAACTCTCCCAGGGCAGGTACAGCATGGGTGAGATACAGCGTAAAGCTCCCTCGACACTGTCCCATCAAACACTCCCAGGGCAGGTACAGGGTTAGATACAGAGTAAAGCCCCCTCTACACTGTCCCATCAAACACTCCCAGGGCAGGTGCAGAGTGAGATACAGAGTAAAGTTCCTCTTCACTGTCCCATCAAACACTCCCAGGGCAGGTACAGGGTTAGATACAGAGTAAAGCTCGCTCGACACTGTCCCATCAAACACTCCCAGAGCAGGTACAGGGTTACATACAGAGAAAAGCTCCCTCTACACTGTCCCCATCAAACACTCCCAGGGCAGGTACAGGGTTAGATACAGAGCAAAACTCCCTCGACACTGTCCCATCAAACTCTCCCAGGGCAGGTACAGCATGGGTGAGATACAGCGTAAAGCTCCCTCGACACTGTCCCATCAAACACTCCCAGGGCAGGTACAGGGTTAGATACAGAGTAAAGCCCCCTCTACACTGTCCCATCAAACACTCCCAGGGCAGGTGCAGAGTGAGATACAGAGTAAAGTTCCTCTTCACTGTCCCATCAAACACTCCCAGGGCAGGTACAGAGTTAGATACAGAGTAAAGCTCCCTCTACACTGTCCCATCAAACACTCCCAGGGCAGGTCCAGAGTGAGATACAGAGTAAAGTTCCTCTTCACTGTCCCATCAAACACTCCCAGGGCAGGTACAGGGTTAGATACAGAGTAAAGCTCCCTCTGCACCGTCCCATCAAACACTCCCAGGGCAGGTACAGAGTTAGATCCAGAGCAAACCTCCCTCTACACTGTCCCTTCAAACACTCCCAGGGCAGGTACAGGTTTAGATACAGAGTAAAGCTCCCTCTACACTGTCCCATCAAACACTCCCAGGGCAGGTGCAGAGTGAGATACAGAGTAAAGTTCCTCTTCACTGTCCCATCAAACACTCCCAGGGCAGGTACAGGGTTAGATACAGAGTAAAGCTCCCTCTGCACTGTCCCATCAAACACTCGCAGGGCAGGTACAGGGTGAGATACAGAGTAAAGCTCCCTCTACAGTGTCCCATCAACCACTCCCAGGGCAGGTACAGGGTTAGATACAGAGTAAATCTCCCTCTACACTGTCCCTTCAAACACTCCCAGGGCAGGTACAGGGTTAGATACAGAGTAAAGCTCCCTCTACACTGTCCCCATCAAACACTCCCATGGCAGGTACAGCACGGGTTAAATACAGAGTAAAGCTCCCTCCACACTGTCCCATTAAACACTCCCAGGGCAGGTACAGGGTTAGATACAGAGTAAAGCTCCCTCTACACTGTCCCATCAAACACTCCCAGGGCAGGTACAGCACGGGTTAGATACAGAGGAAAGCTCCCTCTACACTGTCCCTTCAAACTCTCCCAGGGGAGGTACAGGGTTAGATACTGAGTAAAGCTCCCTCTACACTGTCCCCATCAAACACTCCCATGGCAGGTACAGCACGGGTTAAATACAGAGTAAAGCTCCCTCCACACTGTCCAATTAAACACTCCCAGGGCAGGTACAGGGTTAGATACAGAGTAAAGCTCCCTCTACACTGTCCCATCAAACACTCCCAGGGCAGGAACAGCACGGATTAGATACAGAGTAAAACTCCCTCGAAACTGTCCCATCAAACACTCCCAGGGCAGGTAAAGCACAGGTTCGACACAGAGCAAAGCTCCCTCTACACTGTCCCATCAAACACTCCCAGGGCAGGTACAGGGTTAGATACAGAGTAAAGCTCCCTCTACACTGTCCCATCAAACACTCCCAGGGGAGGTACAGCACGGGTTACATACAGAGTAAAGCTCCCTCTACACTGTCCCATCAAACACTCCAAGGGCAGGTACAGCATGGTTTCGATACAGAATAAAGCTCCCTCGACACTGTTCCATTAAACAATCCCATAGCAGGTAAAGCACGTGTTAGATACAGAGTAAAGCTCCCTCGACACTGTCCCATCAAACACTCCCAGGGCAGGTACAGGGTTAGATACAGAGTAAAGCTCCCTCGACACTGTCCCATCAAACAATCCCAGGGCAGGTACAGGGTTAGATACAGAGTAAAGCTCCCTCTACACTGTCCCATCAAACACTCCCAGGGCAGGTACAGGGTTAGATACAGAGTAAAGCTCCCTCCACACCGTCCCGTCAAACACTCCCAGGGCAGGTACAGGGTTAGACACAGAGTAAAGCTCCCTCTACACTGTCCCATCAAACACTCCCAGGACAGGTACAGGGTTAGACACAGAGTAAAGCTCCCTCTACACTGTCCCATCAAACACTC
This sequence comes from Heptranchias perlo, assembly GCF_035084215.1. Taxonomy (NCBI): domain Eukaryota; kingdom Metazoa; phylum Chordata; class Chondrichthyes; order Hexanchiformes; family Hexanchidae; genus Heptranchias; species Heptranchias perlo. The sequence continues at coordinate 38,420 of NW_027139567.1, forward strand.
CCAGGGCAGGTACAGGGTTAGATACAGAGTAAAGCTCCCTCTACACTGTCCCATCAAACACACCCAGGGCAGGTACAGGGTTAGATACAGAGTAAAGCTCCCTCGACACTGTCCCATCAAACACTCTAGGGCAGGTACAGGGTTAGATACAGAGTAAAGCTCCCTCTACACTGTCCCATCAAACTCTCCCAGGGCAGGTACAGCATGGGTGAGATACAGCGTAAAGTTCCCTCGACACTGTCCCATCAAACACTCCCAGGGCAGGTACAGGGTTAGATACAGAGTAAAGCCCCCTCTACACTGTCCCATCAAACACTCCCAGGGCAGGTGCAGAGTGAGATACAGAGTAAAGTTCCTCTTCACTGTCCCATCAAACACTCCCAGGGCAGGTACAGGGTTAGATACAGAGTAAAGCTCGCTCGACACTGTCCCATCAAACACTCCCAGAGCAGGTACAGGGTTACATACAGAGAAAAGCTCCCTCTACACTGTCCCCATCAAACACTCCCAGGGCAGGTACAGGGTTAGATACAGAGCAAAACTCCCTCGACACTGTCCCATCAAACTCTCCCAGGGCAGGTACAGCATGGGTGAGATACAGCGTAAAGCTCCCTCGACACTGTCCCATCAAACACTCCCAGGGCAGGTACAGGGTTAGATACAGAGTAAAGCCCCCTCTACACTGTCCCATCAAACACTCCCAGGGCAGGTGCAGAGTGAGATACAGAGTAAAGTTCCTCTTCACTGTCCCATCAAACACTCCCAGGGCAGGTACAGAGTTAGATACAGAGTAAAGCTCCCTCTACACTGTCCCATCAAACACTCCCAGGGCAGGTCCAGAGTGAGATACAGAGTAAAGTTCCTCTTCACTGTCCCATCAAACACTCCCAGGGCAGGTACAGGGTTAGATACAGAGTAAAGCTCCCTCTGCACCGTCCCATCAAACACTCCCAGGGCAGGCACAGAGTTAGATCCAGAGCAAACCTCCCTCTACACTGTCCCTTCAAACACTCCCAGGGCAGGTACAGGTTTAGATACAGAGTAAAGCTCCCTCTACACTGTCCCATCAAACACTCCCAGGGCAGGTGCAGAGTGAGATACAGAGTAAAGTTCCTCTTCACTGTCCCATCAAACACTCCCAGGGCAGGTACAGGGTTAGATACAGAGTAAAGCTCCCTCTGCACTGTCCCATCAAACACTCGCAGGGCAGGTACAGGGTGAGATACAGAGTAAAGCTCCCTCTACAGTGTCCCATCAACCACTCCCAGGGCAGGTACAGGGTTAGATACAGAGTAAATCTCCCTCTACACTGTCCCTTCAAACACTCCCAGGGCAGGTACAGGGTTAGATACAGAGTAAAGCTCCCTCTACACTGTCCCCATCAAACACTCCCATGGCAGGTACAGCACGGGTTAAATACAGAGTAAAGCTCCCTCCACACTGTCCCATTAAACACTCCCAGGGCAGGTACAGGGTTAGATACAGAGTAAAGCTCCCTCTACACTGTCCCATCAAACACTCCCAGGGCAGGTACAGCACGGGTTAGATACAGAGGAAAGCTCCCTCTACACTGTCCCTTCAAACTCTCCCAGGGGAGGTACAGGGTTAGATACTGAGTAAAGCTCCCTCTACACTGTCCCCATCAAACACTCCCATGGCAGGTACAGCACGGGTTAAATACAGAGTAAAGCTCCCTCCACACTGTCCAATTAAACACTCCCAGGGCAGGTACAGGGTTAGATACAGAGTAAAGCTCCCTCTACACTGTCCCATCAAACACTCCCAGGGCAGGAACAGCACGGATTAGATACAGAGTAAAACTCCCTCGAAACTGTCCCATCAAACACTCCCAGGGCAGGTAAAGCACAGGTTCGACACAGAGCAAAGCTCCCTCTACACTGTCCCATCAAACACTCCCAGGGCAGGTACAGGGTTAGATACAGAGTAAAGCTCCCTCTACACTGTCCCATCAAACACTCCCAGGGGAGGTACAGCACGGGTTACATACAGAGTAAAGCTCCCTCTACACTGTCCCATCAAACACTCCAAGGGCAGGTACAGCATGGTTTCGATACAGAATAAAGCTCCCTCGACACTGTTCCATTAAACAATCCCATAGCAGGTAAAGCACGTGTTAGATACAGAGTAAAGCTCCCTCGACACTGTCCCATCAAACACTCCCAGGGCAGGTACAGGGTTAGATACAGAGTAAAGCTCCCTCGACACTGTCCCATCAAACAATCCCAGGGCAGGTACAGGGTTAGATACAGAGTAAAGCTCCCTCTACACTGTCCCCATCAAACACTCCCAGGGCAGGGACAGGGTTAGATACAGAGTAAAGCTCCCTCTACACTGTCCCTTCAAACACTCACAGGACAGGTACAGCACGGGTTAGATACAGAGTAAAGCTCCCTCTGCAGTGTCCCATCAAACACTCCCAGGGCAGGTACAGGGTTAGATACAGAGTAAAGCTCCCTCTACACTGTCCCATCAAACACTCCCAGGGCAGGTACAGGGTTAGATACAGAGTAAAGCTCCCTCTGCACTGACCCATCAAACACTCCCAGGGCAGGTACAGCACGGGTTAGATACAGAGTAAAGCTCCCTCTGCACTGTCCCATCAAACACTCCCAGGGCAGGTACAGGGTTAGATACAGAGTAAAGCTCCCTCTACACTGTCCCATCAAACACTCCCAGGGCAGGTACAGGGTTAGATACAGAGTAAAGCTCCCTCTATACCGTCCCATCAAACACTCCCAGGGCAGGTACAGTGTTAGATAAAGAGTAAAGCTCCCTCGACACTGTCCCATCAAACACTCCCAGGGCAGGTAAAGCATTAGATTCAGAGTAAAGCTCCCTCTGCACTGTCCCCATCAAACACTCTCAGGGCAGATACAGGATTAGATACAGAGTAAATCTCCATCTACACTGATCCATCAAACACTCCCAGGGCAGGTACAGCATGGGTTAGACACAGAGTAAAGCTCAATCTACACAGTCCCATCAAACACTCCCAGGGCAGGTACAGGATTAGATTCAGAGTAAAGCTCCCTCGACACTGTCCCCATCAAACACTCCCAGGGCAGGTACAGGAATAGATACAGAGTAAATCTCACTCTACACTGTCCCATCAAACACTCCCAGGGCAGGTACAGGGTTAGATACATCGTAAAGCTCCCTCTACACTGTCCCATCAAACACTCCCAGGGCAGTGACAGGGTTAGATACAGAGTAAAGCTCCCTCTACACTGTCCCATCAAACACTCCCAGGGCAGGTACAGGGTTAGATATCGAGTAAAGCTCCCTCTACACTGTCCCCATCAAACACTCTCAGGGCAGGTACAGGATTAGATACAGAGTAAATCTCCATCTACACTGTCCCCATCAAACACTCCCAGGGCAGGTACAGGGTTAGATATCGAGTAAAGCTCCCTCTACACTGTCCCATCAAACACTCCCAGGGCAGGTACAGGGTTAGATACAGAGTAAAACTCCGTCTACACTGTCCCATCAAATACTCCCAGGGCAGGTACAGGGTTAGATACAGAGTAAAGCTCCCTCTACACCGTCCCATCAAACACTCCCAGGGCAGGTAGAGTGTTAGATACAGAGTAAAGCTCCCTCCACACTGTCCCATCAAACACTCCCAGGGCAGGTACAGGGTTAGATACAGAGTAAAGCTCCCTCCACACTGTCCCATCAAACACTCCCAGGGCAGGTACAGGGTGAGATACAGAGTAAAGCTCCATCGACACTGTCCCATCAAACACTCCCAGGGCAGGTACAGGATTAGATTCAGAGTAAAGCTCCCTCTACACTGTCCCCATCAAACACTCCCAGGGCAGGTACAGGGTTAGATACAGAGTAAAGCTCCCTCTACACTGTCCCATCAAACACTCCCAGGGCAGGGACAGGATTAGATTCAGAGTAAAGCTCCCTCTACACTGTCCCATCAAACACTTCCAGGGCAGGGACAGGATTAGATTCAGAGTAAAGCTCCCTCTACACTGTCCCATCAAACACTCCCAGGGCAGGTACAGCATGGGTGAGACACAGAGTAAAGCTCCCTCTACACTGTCCCATCAAACACTCCCAGGGCAGGTACAGGATTAGATACAGAGTAAAGCTCCCTCTACACTGTCCCGTCAAACACTCCCAGGGCAGGTACAGGGTTAGATACAGAGTAAAGCTCCCTCTACACTGTCCCCATCAAACACTCCCAGGGCAGGTACAGGATTAGATACAGAGTAAAGCTCCCTCGAAACTGTCCCATCAAACACTCCCAGGGCAGGTACAGGATTAGATACAGAGTAAAGCTCCCTCTACAATGTCCCATCAAACACTCCCAGGGCAGGTACAGGGTTAGATACAGAGTAAAGCTCCCTCTACACTGTCCCCATCAAACACTCCCAGGGCAGGTACAGGATTAGATACAGAGTAAAGCTCACTCTGCACTGTCCCATCAAACACTCCCAGGGCAGGCACAGGATTAGATACAGAGTAAAGCTCCCTCTACACTGTCCCATCAAACACTCCCAGGGCAGGTACAGCACGGGTTAGATACAGAGTGAAGCTCCCTCTACACTGTCCCATCAAACACTCCCAGGGCAGGTACAGGGTTAGATACAGAGTAAAGCTCCCTCTACACTGTCCCATCAAACACTCCCAGGGCAGGTACAGGGTTAGATACAGCGTAAAGCTCCCTCTACACTGTCCAATCAAACACTCACAGGGCAGGTACAGCAAGGATTAGGGACAGAGTAAAGATCCCTCTACATTGTCCCTTCAAACACTCCCAGGGCAGGTACAGGGTTAGATTCAGAGTAAAGCTCGCTCGACACTGTCCCATCAAACACTCCCAGAGCAGGTACAGGGTTACATACAGAGAAAAGTTCCCTCTACACTGTCCCCATCAAACACTCCCAGGGCAGGTACAGGGTTAGATACAGAGCAAAACTCCCTCGACATTGTCCCATCAAACTCTCCCAGGGCAAGTACAGCATGGGTGAGAAACAGCGTAAAGCTCCCTCGACACTGTCCCATCAAAAACTCCCAGGGCAGGTACAGGGTTAGATACAGAGTAAAGCTCCCTCCAGACTGTCCCATCAAACACTCCCACGGCAGGTACAGGGTTAGATACAGAGTAAAGCTCCCTCTACACTGTCCCATCAAACACTCCCAGGGCAGGTACAGTGTTAGATAAAGAGTAAAGCTCCCTCGACACTGTCCCATCAAACACTCCCAGGGCAGGTAAAGCATTAGATTCAGAGTAAAGCTCCCTCTGCACTGTCCCCATCAAACACTCTCAGGGCAGATACAGGATTAGATACAGAGTAAATCTCCATCTACACTGATCCATCAAACACTCCCAGGGCAGGTACAGCATGGGTTAGACACAGAGTAAAGCTCAATCTACACAGTCCCATCAAACACTCCCAGGGCAGGTACAGGATTAGATTCAGAGTAAAGCTCCCTCGACACTGTCCCCATCAAACACTCCCAGGGCAGGTACAGGAATAGATACAGAGTAAATCTCACTCTACACTGTCCCATCAAACACTCCCAGGGCAGGTACAGGGTTAGATACATCGTAAAGCTGCCTCTACACTGTCCCATCAAACACTCCCAGGGCAGTGACAGGGTTAGATACAGAGTAAAGCTCCCTCTACACTGTCCCATCAAACACTCCCAGGGCAGGTCCAGAGTGAGATACAGAGTAAAGTTCCTCTTCACTGTCCCATCAAACACTCCCAGGGCAGGTACAGGGTTAGATGCAGAGTAAAGCTCCCTCTGCACCGTCCCATCAAACACTCCCAGGGCAGGTACAGAGTTAGATCCAGAGCAAACCTCCCTCTACACTGTCCCTTCAAACACTCCCAGGGCAGGTACAGGTTTAGATACAGAGTAAAGCTCCCTCTACACTGTCCCATCAAACACTCCCAGGGCAGGTGCAGAGTGAGATACAGAGTAAAGTTCCTCTTCACTGTCCCATCAAACACTCCCAGGGCAGGTACAGGGTTAGATACAGAGTAAAGCTCCCTCTGCACTGTCCCATCAAACACTCGCAGGGCAGGTACAGGGTGAGATACAGAGTAAAGCTCCCTCTACAGTGTCCCATCAACCACTCCCAGGGCAGGTACAGGGTTAGATACAGAGTAAATCTCCCTCTACACTGTCCCTTCAAACACTCCCAGGGCAGGTACAGGGTTAGATACAGAGTAAAGCTCCCTCTACACTGTCCCCATCAAACACTCCCATGGCAGGTACAGCACGGGTTAAATACAGAGTAAAGCTCCCTCCACACTGTCCCATTAAACACTCCCAGGGCAGGTGCAGGGTTAGATACAGAGTAAAGCTCCCTCTACACTGTCCCATCAAACACTCCCAGGGCAGGTACAGCACGGGTTAGATACAGAGGAAAGCTCCCTCTACACTGTCCCTTCAAACTCTCCCAGGGGAGGTACAGGGTTAGATACTGAGTAAAGCTCCCTCTACACTGTCCCCATCAAACACTCCCATGGCAGGTACAGCACGGGTTAAATACAGAGTAAAGCTCCCTCCACACTGTCCAATTAAACACTCCCAGGGCAGGTACAGGGTTAGATACAGAGTAAAGCTCCCTCTACACTGTCCCATCAAACACTCCCAGGGCAGGAACAGCACGGATTAGATACAGAGTAAAACTCCCTCGAAACTGTCCCATCAAACACTCCCAGGGCAGGTAAAGCACAGGTTCGACACAGAGCAAAGCTCCCTCTACACTGTCCCATCAAACACTCCCAGGGCAGGTACAGGGTTAGATACAGAGTAAAGCTCCCTCTACACTGTCCCATCAAACACTCCCAGGGGAGGTACAGCACGGGTTACATACAGAGTAAAGCTCCCTCTACACTGTCCCATCAAACACTCCAAGGGCAGGTACAGCATGGTTTCGATACAGAATAAAGCTCCCTCGACACTGTTCCATTAAACAATCCCATAGCAGGTAAAGCACGTGTTAGATACAGAGTAAAGCTCCCTCGACACTGTCCCATCAAACACTCCCAGGGCAGGTACAGGGTTAGATACAGAGTAAAGCTCCCTCGACACTGTCCCATCAAACAATCCCAGGGCAGGTACAGGGTTAGATACAGAGTAAAGCTCCCTCTACACTGTCCCCATCAAACACTCCCAGGGCAGGGACAGGGTTAGATACAGAGTAAAGCTCCCTCTACACTGTCCCTTCAAACACTCACAGGACAGGTACAGCACGGGTTAGATACAGAGTAAAGCTCCCTCTGCAGTGTCCCATCAAACACTCCCAGGGCAGGTACAGGGTTAGATACAGAGTAAAGCTCCCTCTACACTGTCCCATCAAACACTCCCAGGGCAGGTACAGGGTTAGATACAGAGTAAAGCTCCCTCTGCACTGACCCATCAAACACTCCCAGGGCAGGTACAGCACGGGTTAGATACAGAGTAAAGCTCCCTCTGCACTGTCCCATCAAACACTCCCAGGGCAGGTACAGGGTTAGATACAGAGTAAAGCTCCCTCTACACTGTCCCATCAAACACTCCCAGGGCAGGTACAGGGTTAGATACAGAGTAAAGCTCCCTCTATACCGTCCCATCAAACACTCCCAGGGCAGGTACAGTGTTAGATAAAGAGTAAAGCTCCCTCGACACTGTCCCATCAAACACTCCCAGGGCAGGTAAAGCATTAGATTCAGAGTAAAGCTCCCTCTGCACTGTCCCCATCAAACACTCTCAGGGCAGATACAGGATTAGATACAGAGTAAATCTCCATCTACACTGATCCATCAAACACTCCCAGGGCAGGTACAGCATGGGTTAGACACAGAGTAAAGCTCAATCTACACAGTCCCATCAAACACTCCCAGGGCAGGTACAGGATTAGATTCAGAGTAAAGCTCCCTCGACACTGTCCCCATCAAACACTCCCAGGGCAGGTACAGGAATAGATACAGAGTAAATCTCACTCTACACTGTCCCATCAAACACTCCCAGGGCAGGTACAGGGTTAGATACATCGTAAAGCTCCCTCTACACTGTCCCATCAAACACTCCCAGGGCAGTGACAGGGTTAGATACAGAGTAAAGCTCCCTCTACACTGTCCCATCAAACACTCCCAGGGCAGGTACAGGGTTAGATATCGAGTAAAGCTCCCTCTACACTGTCCCCATCAAACACTCTCAGGGCAGGTACAGGATTAGATACAGAGTAAATCTCCATCTACACTGTCCCCATCAAACACTCCCAGGGCAGGTACAGGGTTAGATATCGAGTAAAGCTCCCTCTACACTGTCCCATCAAACACTCCCAGGGCAGGTACAGGGTTAGATACAGAGTAAAACTCCGTCTACACTGTCCCATCAAATACTCCCAGGGCAGGTACAGGGTTAGATACAGAGTAAAGCTCCCTCTACACCGTCCCATCAAACACTCCCAGGGCAGGTAGAGTGTTAGATACAGAGTAAAGCTCCCTCCACACTGTCCCATCAAACACTCCCAGGGCAGGTACAGGGTTAGATACAGAGTAAAGCTCCCTCCACACTGTCCCATCAAACACTCCCAGGGCAGGTACAGGGTGAGATACAGAGTAAAGCTCCATCGACACTGTCCCATCAAACACTCCCAGGGCAGGTACAGGATTAGATTCAGAGTAAAGCTCCCTCTACACTGTCCCCATCAAACACTCCCAGGGCAGGTACAGGGTTAGATACAGAGTAAAGCTCCCTCTACACTGTCCCATCAAACACTCCCAGGGCAGGGACAGGATTAGATTCAGAGTAAAGCTCCCTCTACACTGTCCCATCAAACACTCCCAGGGCAGGGACAGGATTAGATTCAGAGTAAAGCTCCCTCTACACTGTCCCATCAAACACTCCCAGGGCAGGTACAGCATGGGTGAGACACAGAGTAAAGCTCCCTCTACACTGTCCCATCAAACACTCCCAGGGCAGGTACAGGATTAGATACAGAGTAAAGCTCCCTCTACACTGTCCCGTCAAACACTCCCAGGGCAGGTACAGGGTTAGATACAGAGTAAAGCTCCCTCTACACTGTCCCCATCAAACACTCCCAGGGCAGGTACAGGATTAGATACAGAGTAAAGCTCCCTCGAAACTGTCCCATCAAACACTCCCAGGGCAGGTACAGGATTAGATACAGAGTAAAGCTCCCTCTACACTGTCCCATCAAACACTCCCAGGGCAGGTACAGGGTTAGATACAGAGTAAAGCTCCCTCTACACTGTCCCCATCAAACACTCCCAGGGCAGGTACAGGATTAGATACAGAGTAAAGCTCACTCTGCACTGTCCCATCAAACACTCCCAGGGCAGGCACAGGATTAGATACAGAGTAAAGCTCCCTCTACACTGTCCCATCAAACACTCCCAGGGCAGGTACAGCACGGGTTAGATACAGAGTGAAGCTCCCTCTACACTGTCCCATCAAACACTCCCAGGGCAGGTACAGGGTTAGATACAGAGTAAAGCTCCCTCTACACTGTCCCATCAAACACTCCCAGGGCAGGTACAGGGTTAGATACAGCGTAAAGCTCCCTCCACACTGTCCAATCAAACACTCACAGGGCAGGTACAGCAAGGATTAGGGACAGAGTAAAGATCCCTCTACATTGTCCCTTCAAACACTCCCAGGGCAGGTACAGGGTTAGATTCAGAGTAAAGCTCGCTCGACACTGTCCCATCAAACACTCCCAGAGCAGGTACAGGGTTACATACAGAGAAAAGTTCCCTCTACACTGTCCCCATCAAACACTCCCAGGGCAGGTACAGGGTTAGATACAGAGCAAAACTCCCTCGACATTGTCCCATCAAACTCTCCCAGGGCAAGTACAGCATGGGTGAGAAACAGCGTAAAGCTCCCTCGACACTGTCCCATCAAACACTCCCAGGGCAGGTACAGGGTTAGATACAGAGTAAAGCTCCCTCCAGACTGTCCCATCAAACACTCCCACGGCAGGTACAGGGTTAGATACAGAGTAAAGCTCCCTCTACACTGTCCCATCAAACACTCCCAGGGCAGGTACAGTGTTAGATAAAGAGTAAAGCTCCCTCGACACTGTCCCATCAAACACTCCCAGGGCAGGTAAAGCATTAGATTCAGAGTAAAGCTCCCTCTGCACTGTCCCCATCAAACACTCTCAGGGCAGATACAGGATTAGATACAGAGTAAATCTCCATCTGCACTGATCCATCAAACACTCCCAGGGCAGGTACAGCATGGGTTAGACACAGAGTAAAGCTCAATCTACACAGTCCCATCAAACACTCCCAGGGCAGGTACAGGATTAGATTCAGAGTAAAGCTCCCTCGACACTGTCCCCATCAAACACTCCCAGGGCAGGTACAGGAATAGATACAGAGTAAATCTCACTCTACACTGTCCCATCAAACACTCCCAGGGCAGGTACAGGGTTAGATACATCGTAAAGCTCCCTCTACACTGTCCCATCAAACACTCCCAGGGCAGTGACAGGGTTAGATACAGAGTAAAGCTCCCTCTACACTGTCCCATCAAACACTCCCAGGGCAGGTACAGGGTTAGATATCGAGTAAAGCTCCCTCTACACTGTCCCCATCAAACACTCTCAGGGCAGGTACAGGATTAGATACAGAGTAAATCTCCATCTACACTGTCCCCATCAAACACTCCCAGGGCAGGTACAGGGTTAGATATCGAGTAAAGCTCCCTCTACACTGTCCCATCAAACACTCCCAGGGCAGGTACAGGGTTAGATACAGAGTAAAACTCCGTCTACACTGTCCCATCAAATACTCCCAGGGCAGGTACAGGGTTAGATACAGAGTAAAGCTCCCTCTACACCGTCCCATCAAACACTCCCAGGGCAGGTAGAGTGTTAGATACAGAGTAAAGCTCCCTCCACACTGTCCCATCAAACACTCCCAGGGCAGGTACAGGGTTAGATACAGAGTAAAGCTCCCTCCACACTGTCCCATCAAACACTCCCAGGGCAGGTACAGGGTGAGATACAGAGTAAAGCTCCATCGACACTGTCCCATCAAACACTCCCAGGGCAGGTACAGGATTAGATTCAGAGTAAAGCTCCCTCTACACTGTCCCCATCAAACACTCCCAGGGCAGGTACAGGGTGAGATACAGAGTAAAGCTCCCTCTACACTGTCCCATCAAACACTCCCAGGGCAGGGACAGGATTAGATTCAGAGTAAAGCTCCCTCTACACTGTCCCATCAAACACTCCCAGGGCAGGGACAGGATTAGATTCAGAGTAAAGCTCCCTCTACACTGTCCCATCAAACACTCCCAGGGCAGGTACAGCATGGGTGAGACACAGAGTAAAGCTCCCTCTAGACTGTCCCATCAAACACTCCCAGGGCAGGTACAGGATTAGATACAGAGTAAAGCTCCCTCTACACTGTCCCGTCAAACACTCCCAGGGCAGGTACAGGGTTAGATACAGAGTAAAGCTCCCTCTACACTGTCCCCATCAAACACTCCCAGGGCAGGTACAGGATTAGATACAGAGTAAAGCTCCCTCGAAACTGTCCCATCAAACACTCCCAGGGCAGGTACAGGATTAGATACAGAGTAAAGCTCCCTCTACACTGTCCCATCAAACACTCCCAGGGCAGGTACAGGGTTAGATACAGAGTAAAGCTCCCTCTACACTGTCCCCATCAAACACTCCCAGGGCAGGTACAGGATTAGATACAGAGTAAAGCTCACTCTGCACTGTCCCATCAAACACTCCCAGGGCAGGCACAGGATTAGATACAGAGTAAAGCTCCCTCTACACTGTCCCATCAAACACTCCCAGGGCAGGTACAGCACGGGTTAGATACAGAGTGAAGCTCCCTCTACACTGTCCCATCAAACACTCCCAGGGCAGGTACAGGGTTAGATACAGAGTAAAGCTCCCTCTACACTGTCCCATCAAACACTCCCAGGGCAGGTACAGGGTTAGATACAGCGTAAAGCTCCCTCTACACTGTCCAATCAAACACTCACAGGGCAGGTACAGCAAGGATTAGGGACAGAGTAAAGATCCCTCTACATTGTCCCTTCAAACACTCCCAGGGCAGGTACAGGGTTAGATTCAGAGTAAAGCTCGCTCGACACTGTCCCATCAAACACTCCCAGAGCAGGTACAGGGTTACATACAGAGAAAAGTTCCCTCTACACTGTCCCCATCAAACACTCCCAGGGCAGGTACAGGGTTAGATACAGAGCAAAACTCCCTCGACATTGTCCCATCAAACTCTCCCAGGGCAAGTACAGCATGGGTGAGAAACAGCGTAAAGCTCCCTCGACACTGTCCCATCAAACACTCCCAGGGCAGGTACAGGGTTAGATACAGAGTAAAGCTCCCTCTAGACTGTCCCATCAAACACTCCCACGGCAGGTACAGGGTTAGATACAGAGTAAAGCTCCCTCTACACTGTCCCATCAAACACTCCCAGGGCAGGTGCAGAGTGAGATACAGAGTAAAGTTCCTCTTCAGTGTCCCATCAAACACTCCCAGGGCAGGTACAGAGTTAGATACAGAGTAAAGCTCCCTCTTCACTGTCCCATCAAACACTCCCAGGGCAGGTCCAGAGTGAGATACAGAGTAAAGTTCCTCTTCACTGTCCCATCAAACACTCCCAGGGCAGGTACAGAGTTAGATCCAGAGCAAAGCTCCCTCTACACTGTCCCTTCAAACACTCCCAGGGCAGGTCCAGAGTGAGATACAGAGTAAAGTTCCTCTTCACTGTCCCATCAAACACTCCCAGGGCAGGTACAGAGTTAGATACAGAGCAAAGCTCCCTCTACACTGTCCCTTCAAACACTCCCAGGGCAGGTACAGGGTTAGATACAGAGTAAAGCTCCCTCTACACTGTCCCATCAAACACTCCCAGGGCAGGTGCAGAGTGAGATACAGAGTAAAGTTCCTCTTCACTGTCCCATCAAACACTCCCAGGGCAGGTACAGGGTTAGATACAGAGTAAAGCTCGCTCGACACTGTCCCATCAAACACTCCCAGAGCAGGTACAGGGTTACATACAGAGAAAAGCTCCCTCTACACTGTCCCCATCAAACACTCCCAGGGCAGGTACAGGGTTAGATACAGAGCAAAACTCCCTCGACACTGTCCCATCAAACTCTCCCAGGGCAGGTACAGCATGGGTGAGATACAGCGTAAATCTCCCTCGACACTGTCCCATCAAACACTCCCAGGGCAGGTACAGGGTTAGATACAGAGTAAAGCCCCCTCTACACTGTCCCATCAAACACTCCCAGGGCAGGTGCAGAGTGAGATACAGAGTAAAGTTCCTCTTCATTGTCCCATCAAACACTCCCAGGGCAGGTACAGAGTTAGATACAGAGTAAAGCTCCCTCTACACTGTCCCATCAAACATTCCCAGGGCAGGTCCAGAGTGAGATACAGAGTAAAGTTCCTCTTCACTGTCCCATCAAACACTCCCAGGGCAGGTACAGGGTTAGATTCAGAGTAAAGCTCCCTCTGAACCGTCCCATCAAACACTCCCAGGGCAGGTACAGAGTTAGATCCAGAGCAAAGCTCCCTCTACACTGTCCCTTCAAACACTCCCAGGGCAGGTACAGGGTTAGATACAGAGTAAAGCTCCCTCTGCACTGTCCCATCAAACACTCCCAGGGCAGGTGCAGAGTGAGATACAGAGTAAAGTTCCTCTTCACTGTCCCATCAAACACTCCCAGGGCAGGTACAGGGTTAGATACAGAGTAAAGCTCCCTCTGCACTGTCCCATCAAACACTCGCAGGGCAGGTACAGGGTGAGATACAGAGTAAAGCTCCCTCTACACTGTCCCATCAACCACTCCCAGGGCAGGTAGAGGGTTAGATGCAAAGTAAAGCTCCCTCTACACTGTCCCCATCAAACACTCCCATGGCAGGTACAGCACGGGTTAAATACAGAGTAAAGCTCCCTCCACACTGTCCCATTAAACACTCCCAGGGCAGGTACAGGGTTAGATACAGAGTAAAGCTCCCTCTACACTGTCCCATCAAACACTCCCAGGGCAGGAACAGCACGGGTTAGATACAGAGGAAAGCTCCCTCTACACTGTCCCTTCAAACTCTCCCAGGGGAGGTACAGGGTTAGATACTGAGTAAAGCTCCCTCTACACTGTCCCATCAAACACTCCCAGGGCAGGTACAGCACGGGTTAGATACAGAGTAAAGCTCCCTCTACACTGTCCCATCAAACACTCCCAGGGCAGGTGCAGGGTTCGATACAGAGTAAAGCTCCCTCTACACTGTCCCATCAAACACTCCCAGGGCAGGTACAGGGTTAGATACAGCGTAAAGCTCCCTCTACACTGTCCAATCAAACACTCACAGGGCAGGTACAGCAAGGATTAGGGACAGAGTAAAGATCCCTCTACATTGTCCCTTCAAACACTCCCAGGGCAGGTACAGGGTTAGATACAGAGTAAAGCTCGCTCGACACTGTCCCATCAAACACTCCCAGAGCAGGTACAGGGTTACATACAGAGAAAAGTTCCCTCTACACTGTCCCCATCAAACACTCCCAGGGCAGGTACAGGGTTAGATACAGAGCAAAACTCCCTCGACACTGTCCCATCAAACTCTCCCAGGGCAGGTACAGCATGGGTGAGATACAGCGTAAAGCTCCCTCGACACTGTCCCATCAAACACTCCCAGGGCAGGTACAGGGTTAGATACAGAGTAAAGCTCCCTCTAGACCGTCCCATTAAACACTCCCACGGCAGGTACAGGGTTAGATACAGAGTAAAGCTCCCTCTACACTGTCCCATCAAACACTCCCAGGGCAGGTGCAGAGTGAGATACAGAGTAAAGTTCCTCTTCACTGTCCCATCAAACACTCCCAGGGCAGGTACAGAGTTAGATACAGAGTAAAGCTCCCTCTTCACTGTCCCATCAAACACTCCCAGGGCAGGTCCAGAGTGAGATACAGAGTAAAGTTCCTCTTCACTGTCCCATCAAACACTCCCAGGGCAGGTACAGAGTTAGATCCAGAGCAAAGCTCCCTCTACACTGTCCCTTCAAACACTCCCAGGGCAGGTCCAGAGTGAGATACAGAGTAAAGTTCCTCTTCACTGTCCCATCAAACACTCCCAGGGCAGGTACAGAGTTAGATACAGAGCAAAGCTCCCTCTACACTGTCCCTTCAAACACTCCCAGGGCAGGTACAGGGTTAGATACAGAGTAAAGCTCCCTCTACACTGTCCCATCAAACACTCCCAGGGCAGGTGCAGAGTGAGATACAGAGTAAAGTTCCTCTTCACTGTCCCATCAAACACTCCCAGGGCAGGTACAGGGTTAGATACAGAGTAAAGCTCGCTCGACACTGTCCCATCAAACACTCCCAGAGCAGGTACAGGGTTACATACAGAGAAAAGCTCCCTCTACACTGTCCCCATCAAACACTCCCAGGGCAGGTACAGGGTTAGATACAGAGCAAAACTCCCTCGACACTGTCCCATCAAACTCTCCCAGGGCAGGTACAGCATGGGTGAGATACAGCGTAAATCTCCCTCGACACTGTCCCATCAAACACTCCCAGGGCAGGTACAGGGTTAGATACAGAGTAAAGCCCCCTCTACACTGTCCCATCAAACACTCCCAGGGCAGGTGCAGAGTGAGATACAGAGTAAAGTTCCTCTTCATTGTCCCATCAAACACTCCCAGGGCAGGTACAGAGTTAGATACAGAGTAAAGCTCCCTCTACACTGTCCCATCAAACATTCCCAGGGCAGGTCCAGAGTGAGATACAGAGTAAAGTTCCTCTTCACTGTCCCATCAAACACTCCCTGGGCAGGTACAGGGTTAGATTCAGAGGAAAGCTCCCTCTGCACCGTCCCATCAAACACTCCCAGGGCAGGTACAGAGTTAGATCCAGAGCAAAGCTCCCTCTACACTGTCCCTTCAAACACTCCCAGGGCAGGTACAGGGTTAGATACAGAGTAAAGCTCCCTCTACACTGTCCCATCAAACACTCCCAGGGCAGGTGCAGAGTGAGATACAGAGTAAAGTTCCTCTTCACTGTCCCATCAAACACTCCCAGGGCAGGTACAGGGTTAGATACTGAGTAAAGCTCCCTCTGCACTGTCCCATCAAACACTCGCAGGGCAGGTACAGGGTGAGATACAGAGTAAAGCTCCCTCTACACTGTCCCATCAACCACTCCCAGGGCAGGTACAGGGTTAGATACAGAGTAAATCTCCCTCTACACTGTCCCTTCAAACACTCCCAGGGCAGGTAGAGGGTTAGATGCAAAGTAAAGCTCCCTCTACACTGTCCCCATCAAACACTCCCATGGCAGGTACAGCACGGGTTAAATACAGAGTAAAGCTCCCTCCACACTGTCCCATTAAACACTCCCAGGGCAGGTACAGGGTTAGATACAGAGTAAAGCTCCCTCTACACTGTCCCATCAAACACTCCCAGGGCAGGTACAGCACGGGTTAGATACAGAGGAAAGCTCCCTCTACACTGTCCCTTCAAACTCTCCCAGGGGAGGTACAGGGTTAGATACTGAGTAAAGCTCCCTCTACACTGTCCCCATCAAACACTCCCATGGCAGGTACAGCACGGGTTAAATACAGAGTAAAGCTCCCTCCACACTGTCCCATTAAACACTCCCAGGGCAGGTACAGGGTTAGATACAGAGTAAAGCTCCCTCTACATTGTCCCATCAAACACTCCCAGGGCAGGAACAGCACGGATTAGATACAGAGTAAAAGTCCCTCGAAACTGTCCCATCAAACACTCCCAGGGCAGGTAAAGCAGAGGTTCGACACAGAGCAAAGCTCCCTCTACACTGTCCCATCAAACACTCCCAGGGCAGGTACAGGGTTAGATACAGAGTAAAGCTCCCTCTACACTGTCCCATCAAACACTCCCAGGGCAGGAACAGCACGGGTTAGATACAGAGTATAGCTCCCTCTACACTGTCCCTTCAAACTCTCCCAGGGGAGGTACAGCACGGGTTACATACAGAGTAAAGCTCCCTCTACACTGTCCCATCAAACACTCCAAGGGCAGATACAGCATGGTTTCGATACAGAATAAAGCTCCCTCGACACTGTTCCATTAAACAATCCCATAGCAGGTAAAGCACGTGTTAGATACAGAGTAAAGCTCCCTCGACACTGTCCCATCAAACACTCCCAGGGCAGGTACAGGGTTAGATACAGAGTAAAGCTCCCTCGACACTGTCCCATCAAACACTCCCAGGGCAGGTACAGGGTTAGATACAGAGTAAAGCTCCCTCTACACTGTCCCCATCAAACACTCCCAGGGCAGGGACAGGGTTAGATACAGAGTAAAGCTCCCTCTACACTGTCCCATCAAACTCTCCAAGGGAATGTATAGCACGGGTTAGATACAGAGTAAATCTCCATCTGCACTTTCCCGTCAAACACTCCCAGGGCAGGTTCAGGGTAAGATACAGAGTAAAGCTCCCTCTACACTGTCCCTTCAAACACTCACAGGACAGGTACAGCACGGGTTAGATACAGAGTAAAGCTCCCTCTACACTGTCCCATCAAACACTCCCAGGGCAGGTACAGGGTTAGATACAGAGTAAAGCTCCCTCTACACTGTCCCATCAAACACTCCCAGGGCAGGAACAGCACAGGTTAGATACAGAGTATAGCTCCCTCTACACTGTCCCTTCAAACTCTCCCAGGGGAGGTACAGCACGGGTTACATACAGAGTAAAGCTCCCTCTACACTGTCCCATCAAACACTCCAAGGGCAGGTACAGCATGGTTTCGATACAGAATAAAGCTCCCTCGACACTGTTCCATTAAACAATCCCATTGCAGGTAAAGCACGTGTTAGATACAGAGTAAAGCTCCCTCGACACTGTCCCATCAAACACTCCCAGGGCAGGTACAGGGTTAGATACAGAGTAAAGCTCCCTCTACACTGTCCCATCAAACACTCCCAGGGCAGGTACAGGGTTAGATACAGAGTAAAGCTCCCTCTGCACTGACCCATCAAACACTCCCAGGGCAGGTACAGCACGGGTTAGATACAGAGTAAAGCTCCCTCTGCACTGTCCCATCAAACACTCCCAGGGCAGGTACAGGGTTAGATACAGAGTAAAGCTCCCTCTACACTGTCCCATCAAACACTCCCAGGGCAGGTACAGGGTTAGATACAGAGTAAAGCTCCTTCGACACTGTCCCATCAAACACTCCCAGGGCAGGTACAGGGTTAGATACAGAGTAAAGCTCCCTCTACACTGTCCCATCAAACACTCCCAGGGCAGGTACAGGGTTCGATACAGAGTAAAGCTCCCTCTACACTGTCCCATCAAACACTCCCAGGGCAGGTACAGGGTTAGATACAGAGTAAAGCTCCCTCTGCACTGTCCCATCAAACACTCCCAGGGCAGGTACAGGGTGAGATACAGAGTAAAGCTCCCTCTACACTGTCCCATCAACCACTCCCAGGGCAGGTACAGGGTTAGATACAGAGTAAAGCTCCCTCTACACTGTCCCATCAAACACTCCCAGGGCAGGTACAGGGTTAGATACAGAGTAAAGCTCCCTCTGCACTGTCCCATCAAACACTCCCAGGGCAGGTACAGGGTGAGATACAGAGTAAAGCTCCCTCTACACTGTCACCATCAAACACTCCCATGGCAGGTACAGCACGGGTTAAATACAGAGTAAAGCTCCCTCCACACTGTCCCATTAAACACTCCCAGGGCAGGTACAGGGTTAGATACAGAGTAAAGCTCCCTCTACACTGTCCCATCAAACACTCCCAGGGGAGGTACAGCACGGGTTAGATACAGAGTAAAGCTCCCTCTACACTGTCCCATCAAACACTCCAAGGGCAGGTACAGCATGGTTTCGATACAGAATAAAGCTCCCTCGACACTGTTCCATCAAACAATCCCATAGCAGGTAAAGCACGTGTTAGATACAGAGTAAAGCTCCCTCGACACTGTCCCATCAAACACTCCCAGGGGAAGGTACAGGGTTAGACACAGAGTAAAGCTCCCTCTACACTGTCCCATCAAACACTCCCAGGGCAGGTACAGGGTTAGATACAGAGTAAAGCTCCCTCGACACTGTCCCCATCAAACACTCCCAGGGCAGGGACAGGGTTAGATACAGAGTAAAGCTCCCTCTACACTGTCCCTTCAAACACTCACAGGACAGGTACAGCACGGGTTAGATACAGAGTAAAGCTCCCTCTGCAGTGTCCCATCAAACACTCCCAGGGCAGGTACAGGGTTAGATACAGAGTAAAGCTCCCTCTACACTGTCCCATCAAACACTCCCAGGGCAGGTACAGGGTTAGATACAGAGTAAAGCTCCCTCTACACTGTCCCTTCAAACACTCACAGGACAGGTACAGCACGGGTTAGATACGGAGTAAAGCTCCCTCTGCAGTGTCCCATCAAACACTCCCAGGGCAGGTACAGGGTTAGATACAGAGCAAAACTCCCTCGACACTGTCCCATCAAACTCTCCCAGGGCAGGTACAGCATGGGTGAGATACAGCGTAAAGCTCCCTCGACACTGTCCCATCAAACACTCCCAGGGCAGGTACAGAGTTAGATACAGAGTAAAGCTCCCTCTACACTGTCCCATCAAACATTCCCAGGGCAGGTCCAGAGTGAGATACAGAGTAAAGTTCCTCTTCACTGTCCCATCAAACACTCCCTGGGCAGGTACAGGGTTAGATTCAGAGGAAAGCTCCCTCTGCACCGTCCCATCAAACACTCCCAGGGCAGGTACAGAGTTAGATCCAGAGCAAAGCTCCCTCTACACTGTCCCTTCAAACACTCCCAGGGCAGGTACAGGGTTAGATACAGAGTAAAGCTCCCTCTACACTGTCCTATCAAACACTCCCAGGGCAGGTGCAGAGTGAGATACAGAGTAAAGTTCCTCTTCACTGTCCCATCAAACACTCCCAGGGCAGGTACAGGGTTAGATCCAGAGTAAAGCTCCCTCTGCACTGTCCCATCAAACACTCGCAGGGCAGGTACAGGGTGAGATACAGAGTAAAGCTCCCTCTACACTGTCCCATCAAACACTCCCAGGGCAGGTGCAGAGTGAGATACAGAGTAAAGTTCCTCTTCATTGTCCCATCAAACACTCCCAGGGCAGGTACAGAGTTAGATCCAGAGCAAAGCTCCCTCTACACTGTCCCTTCAAACACTCCCAGGGCAGGTCCAGAGTGAGATACAGAGTAAAGTTCCTCTTCACTGTCCCATCAAACACTCCCAGGGCAGGTACAGAGTTAGATACAGAGCAAAGCTCCCTCTACACTGTCCCTTCAAACACTCCCAGGGCAGGTACAGGGTTAGATACAGAGTAAAGCTCCCTCTACACTGTCCCATCAAACACTCCCAGGGCAGGTGCAGAGTGAGATACAGAGTAAAGTTCCTCTTCACTGTCCCATCAAACACTCCCAGGGCAGGTACAGGGTTAGATACAGAGTAAAGCTCGCTCGACACTGTCCCATCAAACACTCCCAGAGCAGGTACAGGGTTACATACAGAGAAAAGCTCCCTCTACACTGTCCCCATCAAACACTCCCAGGGCAGGTACAGGGTTAGATACAGAGCAAAACTCCCTCGACACTGTCCCATCAAACTCTCCCAGGGCAGGTACAGCATGGGTGAGATACAGCGTAAATCTCCCTCGACACTGTCCCATCAAACACTCCCAGGGCAGGTACAGGGTTAGATACAGAGTAAAGCCCCCTCTACACTGTCCCATCAAACACTCCCAGGGCAGGTGCAGAGTGAGATACAGAGTAAAGTTCCTCTTCATTGTCCCATCAAACACTCCCAGGGCAGGTACAGAGTTAGATACAGAGTAAAGCTCCCTCTACACTGTCCCATCAAACATTCCCAGGGCAGGTCCAGAGTGAGATACAGAGTAAAGTTCCTCTTCACTGTCCCATCAAACACTCCCAGGGCAGGTACAGGGTTAGATTCAGAGGAAAGCTCCCTCTGCACCGTCCCATCAAACACTCCCAGGGCAGGTACAGAGTTAGATCCAGAGCAAAGCTCCCTCTACACTGTCCCTTCAAACACTCCCAGGGCAGGTACAGGGTTAGATACAGAGTAAAGCTCCCTCTACACTGTCCCATCAAACACTCCCAGGGCAGGTGCAGAGTGAGATACAGAGTAAAGTTCCTCTTCACTGTCCCATCAAACACTCCCAGGGCAGGTACAGGGTTAGATATTGAGTAAAGCTCCCTCTGCACTGTCCCATCAAACACTCGCAGGGCAGGTACAGGGTGAGATACAGAGTAAAGCTCCCTCTACACTGTCCCATCAACCACTCCCAGGGCAGGTACAGGGTTAGATACAGAGTAAATCTCCCTCTACACTGTCCCTTCAAACACTCCCAGGGCAGGTAGAGGGTTAGATGCAAAGTAAAGCTCCCTCTACACTGTCCCCATCAAACACTCCCATGGCAGGTACAGCACGGGTTAAATACAGAGTAAAGCTCCCTCCACACTGTCCCATTAAACACTCCCAGGGCAGGTACAGGGTTAGATACAGAGTAAAGCTCCCTCTACACTGTCCCATCAAACACTCCCAGGGCAGGTACAGCACGGGTTAGATACAGAGGAAAGCTCCCTCTACACTGTCCCTTCAAACTCTCCCAGGGGAGGTACAGGGTTAGATACTGAGTAAAGCTCCCTCTACACTGTCCCCATCAAACACTCCCATGGCAGGTACAGCACGGGTTAAATACAGAGTAAAGCTCCCTCCACACTGTCCCATTAAACACTCCCAGGGCAGGTACAGGGTTAGATACAGAGTAAAGCTCCCTCTACATTGTCCCATCAAACACTCCCAGGGCAGGAACAGCACGGATTAGATACAGAGTAAAAGTCCCTCGAAACTGTCCCATCAAACACTCCCAGGGCAGGTAAAGCACAGGTTCGACACAGAGCAAAGCTCCCTCTACACTGTCCCATCAAACACTCCCAGGGCAGGTACAGGGTTAGATACAGAGTAAAGCTCCCTCTACACTGTCCCATCAAACACTCCCAGGGCAGGAACAGCACGGGTTAGATACAGAGTATAGCTCCCTCTACACTGTCCCTTCAAACTCTCCCAGGGGAGGTACAGCACGGGTTACATACAGAGTAAAGCTCCCTCTACACTGTCCCATCAAACACTCCAAGGGCAGATACAGCATGGTTTCGATACAGAATAAAGCTCCCTCGACACTGTTCCATTAAACAATCCCATAGCAGGTAAAGCACGTGTTAGATACAGAGTAAAGCTCCCTCGACACTGTCCCATCAAACACTCCCAGGGCAGGTACAGGGTTAGATACAGAGTAAAGCTCCCTCGACACTGTCCCATCAAACACTCCCAGGGCAGGTACAGGGTTAGATACAGAGTAAAGCTCCCTCTACACTGTCCCCATCAAACACTCCCAGGGCAGGGACAGGGTTAGATACAGAGTAAAGCTCCCTCTACACTGTCCCATCAAACTCTCCAAGGGAATGTATAGCACGGGTTAGATACAGAGTAAATCTCCATCTGCACTTTCCCGTCAAACACTCCCAGGGCAGGTTCAGGGTAAGATACAGAGTAAAGCTCCCTCTACACTGTCCCTTCAAACACTCACAGGACAGGTACAGCACGGGTTAGATACAGAGTAAAGCTCCCTCTACACTGTCCCATCAAACACTCCCAGGGCAGGTACAGGGTTAGATACAGAGTAAAGCTCCCTCTACACTGTCCCATCAAACACTCCCAGGGCAGGAACAGCACAGGTTAGATACAGAGTATAGCTCCCTCTACACTGTCCCTTCAAACTCTCCCAGGGGAGGTACAGCACGGGTTACATACAGAGTAAAGCTCCCTCTACACTGTCCCATCAAACACTCCAAGGGCAGGTACAGCATGGTTTCGATACAGAATAAAGCTCCCTCGACACTGTTCCATTAAACAATCCCATTGCAGGTAAAGCACGTGTTAGATACAGAGTAAAGCTCCCTCGACACTGTCCCATCAAACACTCCCAGGGCAGGTACAGGGTTAGATACAGAGTAAAGCTCCCTCTACACTGTCCCATCAAACACTCCCAGGGCAGGTACAGGGTTAGATACAGAGTAAAGCTCCCTCTGCACTGACCCATCAAACACTCCCAGGGCAGGTACAGCACGGGTTAGATACAGAGTAAAGCTCCCTCTGCACTGTCCCATCAAACACTCCCAGGGCAGGTACAGGGTTAGATACAGAGTAAAGCTCCCTCTACACTGTCCCATCAAACACTCTCAGGGCAGGTACAGGGTTAGATACAGAGTAAAGCTCCTTCGACACTGTCCCATCAAACACTCCCAGGGCAGGTACAGGGTTAGATACAGAGTAAAGCTCCCTCTACACTGTCCCATCAAACACTCCCAGGGCAGGTACAGGGTTCGATACAGAGTAAAGCTCCCTCTACACTGTCCCATCAAACACTCCCAGGGCAGGTACAGGGTTAGATACAGAGTAAAGCTCCCTCTGCACTGTCCCATCAAACACTCCCAGGGCAGGTACAGGGTGAGATACAGAGTAAAGCTCCCTCTACACTGTCCCATCAACCACTCCCAGGGCAGGTACAGGGTTAGATACAGAGTAAAGCTCCCTCTACACCGTCCCTTCAAACACTCCCAGGGCAGGTACAGGGTTAGATACAGAGTAAAGCTCCCTCTACACTGTCACCATCAAACACTCCCAGGGGCAGGTACAGGGTTAGATACAGAGTAAAGCTCCCTCTACACTGTCGCATCAAACACTCCCAGGGCAGGTACAGGGTTAGATACAGAGTAAAGCTCCCTCTACACTGTCCCATCAAACACTCCCATGGCAGGTACAGCACGGGTTAAATACAGAGTAAAGCTCCCTCCACACTGTCCCATTAAACACTCCCAGGGCAGGTACAGGGTTAGATACAGAGTAAAGCTCCCTCTACACTGTCCCATCAAACACTCCCAGGGGAGGTACAGCACGGGTTAGATACAGAGTAAAGCTCCCTCTACACTGTCCCATCAAATACTCCCAGGGCAGGTACAGGGTTAGATACAGAGTAAAGCTCCCTCTACACTGTCCCATCAAACACTCCAAGGGCAGGTACAGCATGGTTTCGATACAGAATAAAGCTCCCTCGACACTGTTCCATCAAACAATCCCATAGCAGGTAAAGCACGTGTTAGATACAGAGTAAAGCTCCCTCGACACTGTCCCATCAAACACTCCCAGGGGAAGGTACAGGGTTGGACACAGAGTAAAGCTCCCTCTACACTGTCCCATCAAACACTCCCAGGGCAGGTACAGGGTTAGATACAGAGTAAAGCTCCCTCGACACTGTCCCCATCAAACACTCCCAGGGCAGGGACAGGGTTAGATACAGAGTAAAGCTCCCTCTACACTGTCCCTTCAAACACTCACAGGACAGGTACAGCACGGGTTAGATACAGAGTAAAGCTCCCTCTGCAGTGTCCCATCAAACACTCCCAGGGCAGGTACAGGGTTAGATACAGAGTAAAGCTCCCTCTACACTGTCCCATCAAACACTCCCAGGGCAGGTACAGGGTTAGATACAGAGTAAAGCTCCCTCTACACTGTCCCTTCAAACACTCACAGGACAGGTACAGCACGGGTTAGATACGGAGTAAAGCTCCCTCTGCAGTGTCCCATCAAACACTCCCAGGGCAGGTACAGGGTTAGATACAGAGCAAAACTCCCTCGACACTGTCCCATCAAACTCTCCCAGGGCAGGTACAGCATGGGTGAGATACAGCGTAAAGCTCCCTCGACACTGTCCCATCAAACACTCCCAGGGCAGGTACAGGGTGAGATACAGAGTAAAGCTCCCTCTAGACTGTCCCATCAAACACTCCCACGGCAGGTACAGGGTTAGATACAGAGTAAAGCTCCCTCTACACTGTCCCATCAAACACTCCCAGGGCAGGTGCAGAGTGAGATACAGAGTAAAGTTCCTCTTCACTGTCCCATCAAACACTCCCAGGGCAGGTACAGAGTTAGATACAGAGTAAAGCTCCCTCTTCACTGTCCCATCAAACACTCCCAGGGCAGGTCCAGAGTGAGATACAGAGTAAAGTTCCTCTTCACTGTCCCATCAAACACTCCCAGGGCAGGTACAGAGTTAGATACAGAGCA
Organism: Heptranchias perlo; assembly: GCF_035084215.1. NCBI lineage: Eukaryota > Metazoa > Chordata > Chondrichthyes > Hexanchiformes > Hexanchidae > Heptranchias > Heptranchias perlo. Next base: position 63,598 of record NW_027139567.1, read on the forward strand.
AAGCTCCCTCTACACTGTCCCTTCAAACACTCCCAGGGCAGGTCCAGAGTGAGATACAGAGTAAAGTTCCTCTTCACTGTCCCATCAAACACTCACAGGGCAGGTACAGAGTTAGATACAGAGCAAAGCTCCCTCTACACTGTCCCTTCAAACACTCCCAGGGCAGGTACAGGGTTAGATACAGAGTAAAGCTCCCTCTACACTGTCCCATCAAACACTCCCAGGGCAGGTGCAGAGTGAGATACAGAGTAAAGTTCCTCTTCACTGTCCCATCAAACACTCCCAGGGCAGGTACAGGGTTAGATACAGAGTAAAGCTCGCTCGACACTGTCCCATCAAACACTCCCAGAGCAGGTACAGGGTTACATACAGAGAAAAGCTCCCTCTACACTGTCCCCATCAAACACTCCCAGGGCAGGTACAGGGTTAGATACAGAGCAAAACTCCCTCGACACTGTCCCATCAAACTCTCCCAGGGCAGGTACAGCATGGGTGAGATACAGCGTAAATCTCCCTCGACACTGTCCCATCAAACACTCCCAGGGCAGGTACAGGGTTAGATACAGAGTAAAGCCCCCTCTACACTGTCCCATCAAACACTCCCAGGGCAGGTGCAGAGTGAGATACAGAGTAAAGTTCCTCTTCACTGTCCCATCAAACACTCCCAGGGCAGGTACAGAGTTAGATACAGAGTAAAGCTCCCTCTACACTGTCCCATCAAACATTCCCAGGGCAGGTCCAGAGTGAGATACAGAGTAAAGTTCCTCTTCACTGTCCCATAAAACACTCCCAGGGCAGGTACAGGGTTAGATTCAGAGTAAAGCTCCCTCTGCACCGTCCCATCAAACACTCCCAGGGCAGGTACAGAGTTGGATCCAGAGCAAAGCTCCCTCTACACTGTCCCTTCAAACACTCCCAGGGCAGGTACAGGGTTAGATACAGAGTAAAGCTCCCTCTACACTGTCCCATCAAACACTCCCAGGGCAGGTGCAGAGTGAGATACAGAGTAAAGTTCCTCTTCACTGTCCCATCAAACACTCCCAGGGCAGGTACAGGGTTAGATACAGAGTAAAGCTCCCTCTACACTGTCCCATCAAACACTCGCAGGGCAGGTACAGGGTGAGATACAGAGTAAAGCTCCCTCCACACTGTCCCATCAACCACTCCCAGGGCAGGTACAGGGTTAGATACAGAGTAAATCTCCCTCTACACTGTCCCTTCAAACACTCCCAGGGCAGGTAGAGGGTTAGATGCAAAGTAAAGCTCCCTCTGCACTGTCCCCATCAAACACTCCCATGGCAGGTACAGCACGGGTTAAATACATAGTAAAGCTCCCTCCACACTGTCCCATTAAACACTCCCAGGGCAGGTACAGGGTTAGATACAGAGTAAAGCTCCCTCTACACTGTCCCATCAAACACTCCGAGGGCAGGTACTGCACGGGTTAGATACAGAGGAAAGCTCCCTCTACACTGTCCCTTCAAACTCTCCCAGGGGAGGTCCAGGGTTAGATACTGAGTAAAGCTCCCTCTGCACTGTCCCCATCAAACACTCCCATGGCAGGTACAGCACGGGTTAAATACAGAGTAAAGCTCCCTCCACACTGTCCCATTAAACACTCCCAGGGCAGGTACAGGGTTAGATACAGAGTAAAGCTCCCTCTACACTGTCCCATCAAACACTCCCAGGGCAGGAACAGCACGGATTAGATACAGAGTAAAACTCCCTCGAAACTGTCCCATCAAACACTCCCAGGGCAGGTAAAGCACAGGTTTGACACACAGCAAAGCTCCCTCTACACTGTCCCATCAAACACTCCCAGGGCAGGTACAGGGTTAGATACAGAGTAAAGCTCCCTCGACACTGTCCCATCAAACACTCCCAGGGCAGGAACAGCACGGGTTAGATACAGAGTATAGCTCCCTCTACACTGTCCCTTCAAACTCTCCCAGGGGAGGTACAGCACGGGTTACATACAGAGTAAAGCTCCCTCTACACTGTCCCATCAAACACTCCAAGGGCAGGTACAGCATGGTTTCGATACAGAATAAAGCTCCCTCTACACTGTCCCATCAAACACTCCCAGGGCAGGTACAGGGTTAGATACAGAGTAAAGCTCCCTCGACACTGTCCCATCAAACACTCCCAGGGCAGGTACAGGGTTAGATACAGAGTAAAGCTCCCTCTACACTGTCCCCATCAAACACTCCCAGGGCAGGGACAGGGTTAGATACAGAGTAAAGCTCCCTCTACACTGTCCCATCAAACACTCCAAGGGAATGTATAGCACGGGTTAGATACAGAGTAAATCTCCATCTGCACTTTCCCGTCAAACACTCCCAGGGCAGGTTCAGGGTAAGATACAGAGTAAAGCTCCCTCTACACTGTCCCTTCAAACACTCACAGGACAGGTACAGCACGGGTTAGATACAGAGTAAAGCTCCCTCTGCAGTGTCCCATCAAACACTCCCAGGGCAGGTACAGGGTTAGATACAGAGTAAAGCTCCCTCGACACTGTCCCATCAAACACTCCCAGGGCAGGTACAGGGTTAGATACAGAGTAAAGCTCCCTCTACACTGTCCCATCAAACACTCCCAGGGCAGGAACAGCACAGGTTAGATACAGAGTATAGCTCCCTCTACACTGTCCCTTCAAACTCTCCCAGGGGAGGTACAGCACGGGTTACATACAGAGTAAAGCTCCCTCTACACTGTCCCATCAAACACTCCAAGGGCAGGTACAGCATGGTTTCGATACAGAATAAAGCTCCCTCGACACTGTTCCATTAAACAATCCCATAGCAGGTAAAGCACGTGTTAGATACAGAGTAAAGCTCCCTCTACACTGTCCCATCAAACACTCCCAGGGCAGGTACAGGGTTAGATACAGAGTAAAGCTCCCTCGACACTGTCCCATCAAACACTCCCAGGGCAGGTACAGGGTTAGATACAGAGTAAAGCTCCCTCTACACTGTCCCCATCAAACACTCCCAGGGCAGGGACAGGGTTAGATACAGAGTAAAGCTCCCTCTACACTGTCCCATCAAACACTCCAAGGGCATGTATAGCACGGGTTAGATACAGAGTAAATCTCCATCTGCACTTTCCCGTCAAACACTCCCAGGGCAGGTTCAGGGTAAGATACAGAGTAAAGCTCCCTCTACACTGTCCCTTCAAACACTCACAGGACAGGTACAGCACGGGTTAGATACAGAGTAAAGCTCCCTCTGCAGTGTCCCATCAAACACTCCCAGGGCAGGTACAGGGTTAGATACAGAGTAAAGCTCCCTCTACACTGTCCCATCAAACACTCCCAGGGCAGGTACAGGGTTAGATACAGAGTAAAGCTCCCTCTGCACTGACCCATCAAACACTCCCAGGGCAGGTACAGCACGGTTTAGATACAGAGTAAAGCTCCCTCTGCACTGTCCCATCAAACACTCCCAGGGCAGGTACAGGGTTAGATACAGAGTAAAGCTCCCTCTACACTGACCCATCAAACACTCCCAGGGCAGGTACAGGGTTAGATACAGAGTAAAGCTCCCTCGACACTGTCCCATCAAACACTCCCAGGGCAGGTACAGGGTTAGATACAGAGTAAAGCTCCCTCTACACTGTCCCATCAAACACTCCCAGGGCAGGTACAGGGTTCGATACAGAGTAAAGCTCCCTCTACACTGTCCCATCAAACACTCCCAGGGCAGGTACAGGGTTAGATACAGAGTAAAGCTCCCTCTGCACTGTCCCATCAAACACTCCCAGGGCAGGTACAGGGTGAGATACAGAGTAAAGCTCCCTCTACACTGTCCCATCAACCACTCCCAGGGCAGGTACAGGGTTAGATACAGAGTAAAGCTCCCTCGACACTGTCCCATCAAACACTCCCAGGGCAGGTACAGGGTTAGATACAGAGTAAAGCTCCCTCTACACTGTCCCATCAAACACTCCCAGGGGAGGTACAGCACGGGTTAGATACAGAGTAAAGCTCCCTCTACACTGTCCCATCAAACACTCCAAGGGCAGGTACAGCATGGTTTCGATACAGAATAAAGCTCCCTCGACACTGTTCCATCAAACAATCCCATAGCAGGTAAAGCACGTGTTAGATACAGAGTAAAGCTCCCTCGACACTGTCCCATCAAACACTCCCAGGGGAAGGTACAGGGTCAGACACAGAGTAAAGCTCCCTCTACACTGTCCCATCAAACACTCCCAGGGCAGGTACAGGGTTAGATACAGAGTAAAGCTCCCTCTACACTGTCCCCATCAAACACTCCCAGGGCAGGGACAGGGTTAGATACAGAGTAAAGCTCCCTCTACACTGTCCCTTCAAACACTCACAGGACAGGTACAGCACGGGTTAGATACAGAGTAAAGCTCCCTCTGCAGTGTCCCATCAAACACTCCCAGGGCAGGTACAGGGTTAGATACAGAGTAAAGCACCCTCTGCACTGACCCATCAAACACTCCCAGGGCAGGTACAGCACGGGTTAGATACAGAGTAAAGCTCCCTCTGCACTGTCCCATCAAACACTCCCAGGGCAGGTACAGGGTTAGATACAGAGTAAAGCTCCCTCTACACTGTCCCATCAAACACTCCCAGGGCAGGTACAGGGTTAGATACAGAGTAAAGCTCCCTCGACACTGTCCCATCAAACACTCCCAGGGCAGGTACAGGGTTAGATACAGAGTAAAGCTCCCTCTACACTGTCCCATCAAACACTCCCAGGGCAGGTACAGGGTTAGATACAGAGTAAAGCTCCCTCTACACTGTCCCATCAAACACTCCCAGGGCAGGTACAGGGTTAGATACAGAGTAAAGCACCCTCTGCACTGACCCATCAAACACTCCCAGGGCAGGTACAGCACGGGTTAGATACAGAGTAAAGCTCCCTCTGCACTGTCCCATCAAACACTCCCAGGGCAGGTACAGGGTTAGATACAGAGTAAAGCTCCCTCTACACTGTCCCATCAAACACTCCCAGGGCAGGTACAGGGTTAGATACAGAGTAAAGCTCCCTCGACACTGTCCCATCAAACACTCCCAGGGCAGGTACAGGGTTAGATACAGAGTAAAGCTCCCTCTACACTGTCCCATCAAACACTCCCAGGGCAGGTACAGGGTTAGATACAGAGTAAAGCTCCCTCTACACTGTCCCATCAAACACTCCCAGGGCAGGTACAGGGTTAGATACAGAGTAAAGCTCCCTCTGCACTGACCCATCAAACACTCCCAGGGCAGGTACAGCACGGGTTAGATACAGAGTAAAGCTCCCTCTGCACTGTCCCATCAAACACTCCCAGGGCAGGTACAGGGTTAGATACAGAGTAAAGCTCCCTCGACACTGTCCCATCAAACACTCCCAGGGCAGGTACAGGGTTAGATACAGAGTAAAGCTCCCTCTACACTGTCCCCATCAAACACTCCCAGGGCAGGGACAGGGTTAGATACAGAGTAAAGCTCCCTCTACACTGTCCCTTCAAACACTCACAGGACAGGTATAGCACGGGTTAGAAACAGAGTAAAACTCCCTCTACACTGTCCCATCAAACACTCCCAGGGCAGGTACAGGGTTAGATACAGAGTAAAGCTCCCTCTACACTGTCCCATCAAACACTCCCAGGGCAGGTACAGGGTTAGATACAGAGTAAAGCTCCCTCTACACTGTCTCATCAAACACTCCCAGGGCAGGTACAGGGTTAGATACAGAGTAAATCTCCCTCTACACTTTCCCATCAAACACTCGCAGGACGGGTACAGGGTTAGATCCAGAGTAAAGCTCCCTCTACACTGTCCCCATCAAACACTCCCAGGGCAGGGACAGGGTTAGATACAGAGTAAAGCTCCCTCTACACTGTCCCATCAAACACTCCAAGGGCATGTATAGCACGGGTTAGATACTAAGTAAAGCTCCATCTGCACTTTCCCGTCAAACACTCCCAGGGCAGGTTCAGGGTAAGATACAGATTAAAGCTCCCTCTACACTGTCCCTTCAAACACTCACAGGACAGGTACAGCACGGGTTAGATACAGAGTAAAGCTCCCTCTGCAGTGTCCCATCAAACAATCCCACAGCAGGTGAAGCACGTGCTAGATACAGAGTAAAGCTCCCTCGACACTGTCCCATCAAACACTCCCAGGGCAGGTGCAGGGTTAGATACAGAGTAAAGCTCCCTCTACACTGTCCCATCAAACACTCCCAGGGGCAGGTACAGGGTTAGATACAGAGTAAAGCTCCCTCTACACTGTCCCATCAAACACTCCCAGGGCAGGTACAGGGTTAGATACAGAGTAAAGCTCCCTCCACACTGTCCCATCAAACACTCCCAGGGCAGGTACAGGACGGGTTAGATACAGAGGAAAGCTCCCTCTGCACTGTCCCTTCAAACTCTCCCAGGGGAGGTACAGCACGGGTTAGATACAGAGTAAAGCTCCCTCTACACTGTCCCTTCAAACTCTCCCAGGGGAGGTACAGCACGGGTTAGATACAGAGTAAAGCTCCCTCTACACTGTCCCATCAAACACTCCCAGGGCAGGTACAGCATGGTTTTGATACAGAATAAAGCTCCCTCGACACTGTTCCATCAAACAATCCCAGGGCAGGTACAGCACGGGTTAGATACAGAGTAAAGCTCCCTCGACACTGTCCCATCAAACACTCCCAGGGGAGGTGCAGCACAGGTTAGATACAGAGTAAAGCTCCCTCTACACTGTCCCATCAAACACTCGCAGGACGGGTACAGGGTTAGATCCAGAGTAAAGCTCCCTCTACACTGTCCCCATCAAACACTCCCAGGGTAGGGACAGGGTTAGATACAGAGTAAAGCTCCCTCTACACTGTCCCATCAAACACTCCAAGGGCAGGTACAGGGTTAGATACAGAGTAAAGCTCCCTCTACACTGTCCCATCAAACACTCCCAGGGCAGGTACAGCGTTAGATACAGAGCAAAGCTCCCTCCACACTGTCCCCATCAAACACTCCCAGGGCAGGGACAGGGTTAGATACAGAGTAAAGCTGCCTCTACACTGTCCCATCAAACACTCCAAGGGCATGTATAGCACGGGTTAGATACTAAGTAAAGCTCCATCTGCACTTTCCCGTCAAACACTCCCAGGGCAGGTTCAGGGTAAGATACAGATTAAAGCTCCCTCTACACTGTCCCTTCAAACTCTCCCAGGGGAGGTACAGCACGGGTTACATACAGAGTAAAGCTCCCTCTGCACTGTCCCATCAAACACTCCAAGGGCAGGTACAGCATGGTTTCGATACAGAATAAAGCTCCCTCGACACTGTTCCATTAAACAATCCCATAGCAGGTAAAGCACGTGTTAGATACAGAGTAAAGCTCCCTCGACACTGTCCCATCAAACACTCCCAGGGCAGGTACAGGGTTAGATACAGAGTAAAGCTCCCTCGACACTGTCCCATCAAACACTCCCAGGGCAGGTACAGGGTTAGATACAGAGTAAAGCTCCCTCTACACTGTCCCCATCAAACACTCCCAGGGCAGGGACAGGGTTAGATACAGAGTAAAGCTCCCTCTACACTGTCCCATCAAACACTCCAAGGGCATGTATAGCACGGGTTCGATACAGAGTAAATCTCCATCTGCACTTTCCCGTCAAACACTCCCAGGGCAGGTTCAGGGTAAGATGCAGAGTAAAGCTCCCTCTACACTGTCCCTTCAAACACTCACAGGACAGGTACAGCACGGGTTAGATACAGAGTAAAGCTCCCTCTGCAGTGTCCCATCAAACACTCCCAGGGCAGGTGCAGGGTTAGATACAGAGTAAAGCTCCCTCTACACTGTCCCATCAAACACTCCCAGGGCAGGTACAGGGTTAGATACAGAGTAAAGCTCCCTCTGCACTGACCCATCAAACACTCCCAGGGCAGGTACAGCACGGGTTAGATACAGAGTAAAGCTCCCTCTGCACTGTCCCATCAAACACTCCCAGGGCAGGTACAGGGTTAGATACAGAGTAAAGCTCCCTCTACACTGTCCCATCAAACACTCCCAGGGCAGGTACAGGGTTAGATACAGAGTAAAGCTCCCTCGACACTGTCCCATCAAACACTCCCAGGGCAGGTACAGGGTTAGATACAGAGTAAAGCTCCCTCTACACTGTCCCATCAAACACTCCCAGGGCAGGTACAGGGTTAGATACAGAGTAAAGCTCCCTCTACACTGTCCCATCAAACACTCCCAGGGCAGGTACAGGGTTAGATACAGAGTAAAGCTCCCTCTGCACTGTCCCATCAAACACTCCCAGGGCAGGTACAGGGTGAGATACAGAGTAAAGCTCCCTCGACACTGTCCCATCAACCACTCCCAGGGCAGGTACAGGGTCAGATACAGAGTAAAGCTCCCTCTACACTGTCCCGTCAAACACTCCCAGGGCAGGTACAGGGTCAGATACAGAGTAAAGCTCCCTCTACACTGTCCCGTCAAACACTCCCAGGGCAGGTACAGGGTTACATACAGAGTAAAGCTCCCTCTACACTGTCCCATCAAACACTCCAAGGGCAGGTTCAGGGTAAGATACAGATTAAAGCTCCCTCTACACTGTCCCTTCAAACACTCACAGGACAGGTACAGCACGGGTTAGATACAGAGTAAAGCTCCCTCTGCAGTGTCCCATCAAACAATCCCACAGCAGGTGAAGCACGTGCTAGATACAGAGTAAAGCTCCCTCGACACTGTCCCATCAAACACTCCCAGGGCAGGTGCAGGGTTAGATACAGAGTAAAGCTCCCTCTGCACTGACCCATCAAACACTCCCAGGGCAGGTACAGCACGGGTTAGATACAGAGTAAAGCTCCCCCTGCACTGTCCCATCAAACACTCCCAGGGCAGGTGCAGCACGGGTTAGATACAGAGTAAAGCTCCCTCTACAGTGTCCCTTCAAACACTCCCAGGGCAGGTACAGAGTTAGATACAGAGTAAAGCTCCCTCTACACTGTCGCATCAAACACTCCCAGGGCAGGTACAGGGTTAGATGCAGAGTAAAGCTCCCTCTACACTGTCCCATCAAACACTCCCAGGGCAGGTACAGGGTTAGATACAGAGTAAAGCTCCCTCTGCACTGCCCCATCAAACACTCCCAGGACAGGTACAGGGTTAGATTCAGAGTAAAGCTCCCTCTACAATGTCCCATCAAACACTCCCAGGGCAGGTACAGGGTTAGATACAGAGTGAAGCTCCCTCTGCACTGTCCCATCAAACACTCCCAGGGCAGGTACAGGGTTAGATACAGAGTAAAGCTCCCTCTGCACTGTCCCATCAAACACTCCCAGGGCAGGTACAGGGTTAGATACAGAGTAAAGCTCCCTCTACACTGTCCCATCAAACACTCCCAGGGCAGGTACAGGGTTAGATACAGAGTAAAGCTCCCTCTGCACTGTCCCATCAAACACTCCCAGGGCAGGTACAGGGTTAGATACAGAGTAAAGCTCCCTCTACACTGTCCCATCAAACACTCCCTGGGCAGGTACAGGGTTAGATACAGAGTAAAGCTCCCTCTACACTGTCCCATCAAACACTCCCAGGGCAGGTACAGGGTTAGATACAGAGTAAAGCTCCCTCTACACTGTCCCATCAAACACTCCCAGGGCAGGTACAGGGTTAGATACAGAGTAAAGCTCCCTCTACACTGTCCCATCAAACACTCCCAGGGCAGGTACAGGGTTAGATACAGAGTAAAGCTCCCTCTACACTGTCCCGTCAAACACTCCCAGGGCAGGTACAGGGTTCGATACAGAGTAAAGCTCCCTCTACACTGTCCCATCAAACACTCCCAGGGCAGGTACAGGGTTAGATACAGAGTAAAGCTCCCTCTACACTGTCCCGTCAAACACTCCCAGGGCAGGTACAGGGTTCGATACAGAGTAAAGCTCCCTCTACACTGTCCCATCAAACACTCCCAGGGCAGGTGCAGGGTTAGATGCAGAGTAAAGCTCCCTCTACACTGTCCCATCAAACACTCCCAGGGCAGGTACAGGGTTAGATACAGAGTAAAGCTCCCTCTACACTGTCCCCATCAAACACTCCCAGGGCAGGTACAGGGTTAGATACAGAGTAAAGCTCCCTCTACACTGTCCCATCAAACACTCCCAGGGCAGGTACAGGGTTAGATACAGAGTAAAGCTCCCTCTACACTGTCCCATCAAACACTCCCAGGGCAGGTACAGGGTTAGATACAGAGTAAAGCTCTCTCTACACTGTCCCATCAAACACTCCCAGGGCAGGTACAGGGTTAGATACAGAGTAAAGCTCCCTCTACACTGTCCCATCAAACACTCCCAGGGCAGGTACAGGGTGAGATACAGAGTAAAGCTCCCTCTACACTGTCCCATCAAACACTCCCAGGGCAGGTACAGGGTTAGATACAGAGTAAAGCTCCCTCTACACTGTCCCATCAAACACTCCCAGGGCAGGAACAGGGTTAGATACAGAGTGAAGCTCCCTCTGCACAGCACGGGTTTGATACTGACCTCGAACGCACTGTCTGAACGGGTGGTTGAAACAGTTGGAATCGTTATTTTCCTAAAGGTAATTGGATTTCCAAATAAAGAAGAAAGATTTGCATATTTCGAGCCCCTTTCACCACCTCAGGATGTGCCAATGAAGTACTTTGGAATTGTTGTCATTGAGATATTGTAGGAAACGCTGGAGGCAATTCACGCACAGCAAGATCCCACAAACAGCAACGAAATGAGAAGCAGATAATGTGTTTTAGTTGATGTTGGCCGAGGGATAAATCTCGGCCTGGGACACCAGAGGGTACCCCCTCTCGTCTTCTTTGAAATAGTGGCCGTGGGATCATCGGAGATGAAGGAGGTCTGGAGGGCCGAGAGCGGGAGAGCGTCGATTGGCCACAGACCTCGGACCGAGCTGACAAAGGCCGTCCGGCCCTTCGAGAAGGTCAAAACGCCCGGAAGCGATGGCTTCCCGGTCGAGCTGGGGGACTGGATAGGCCCAGACCTACTGGAAGTGTGCAGGGCGGTTATGCTTCTGGCAGGCAGCACGTCAGACTCCATGAGGAAAGGCATCGTCACCCTCGTTTACAAGCGGAAGAGGGAGAGGGAAGAAGTCAGAAATTGGGGAGCCATCTCCTTGCGAAATGTCGACGACAAGATTCTGTCCAAGGCCATCGCCAATGGGGTCAAGTCTGCTCTGGAGCGGGTAATCCACCCTGATCAGACCTGTACTGTACCCGGCAGGAAGATCTCTGATAGCCTTGCGCTGCTCAGGGATACGATTGCCGAGTGCAGGGCAGGAGGGTAGACACCTGCCTCACCATCCTGGACCAGGAGAAGGCCTCCGACAGACTATCCCGCACGTACATGATGGACGTGCTCTCCAAGGTGGGTTTTGGGGAGGGAATCTGCGATTGTCTCCGACTGCTGTCTGTGGACATCGTAGCTCAGTCCTAATCAACGGGTGGGAGTCGGAGAGCTCTCCGATCAGATCTGGAGTCAGGCAGGGCTGCCCTCTCTCCGCGGTCTTGTTCGTGTGTTGTATCGAGCCGTTTGCCGCGTCCATCAGGAAGGACGCAGGTATCTGGGCGGTGACGATCCCGGGCAGCGGAGGCTCTCAGGTTAAGGTCCCCCGTACATGGACGACGTCACCGTCTTCTGCTCCGATCAGCAGTCGGTCCACAGACTGATGGGCGTCTGCGACCGTTTCGAGTTGGCCTCGGGGGGGGGGGCCAGAGCGAACCGCAGTAGGAGCGAGGCCATGTTCTTCGGCAGGTGGGAGACCCGGTCCCTCGTCCCCTTCACCGACAGGTACCTGAAAGTACTGGGGATCTGGTCCGGGGGGCCCCAGGCCTGCACCAAAAACCGGGAGGGGCTGATCGCCATGGCCAAACAGAAGCTCGGTACGTTGGTGGGGTGATCCCTCTCCATAACCGGCAGGAACCTGGTGATAAGGTGTGAGATACTCGCGGTGTTGCCCTACGTGGTCAGGGTCTGGCCCATTCCCCGCCGATCCACTGTCACAGTCACCCGAGCTATCTCCCACTTTGTCTGGAGGCCCAAGGTAGACCGTGTCCTTAGGGTCACTATGTACAAGCCCCCCCCAATGCCGCTCCGATCCTGAGGGCCACCTTCGTGTGTGGCTGCCTCAGGATGAGTGTAGACCCCCAGTACGCAAACACCAAGTGTCACTACGTGCTGGGTTTCTACCTGTCCAACACAATGAGAACGCTGGGTCTGGCCACGCTGGCCGAGCAGACGCAGGACGTCCCGTCCAGCTGGACCCCACCCCAACACCTGTCCCAGGTGGAGAAGATCCTGAGGAGAAACCCCTTCGACCACAAGGCCGACAGACAGTGGTCGGCACGGAACGAGCTGGGGGTCCTGCAGGGAAAGGAGAGGGCGGACTCGATCGGGCCGTTCCCCGACTAGACGGTCGACGCCATTTGGCAGGACGTCTCGTGGCCAGAACTGACCAACAGGCACCAGGAGGTAGCCTGGACGGTGGCGAGACGGGTCCTTCCAGTGCGGCCCTTCCAACACGCACCACCGCGAGCTGCCCTCGAGGCTGCGGCAGGGAGGAGACCCTCGTCCACCTCCTGACGGGCTGCCCCTTCGCGCAGAGGGTGCGGAGCGAGCAGCGTTGGTGTCCGTCCTGGTTCATCCCCGACAGTTCGGTGACACAGGACGCCGCGCTCTACGGGCTGTTCCCCGGGACGCACACCGAGACAGACATCACCTGCGGCTGGCAGACCATCGACTCGGTGAAGGAGACCCTTTGGCCCGCCCGAAACCAGCTGAAAGAGCCGCCCACGACCGAGTGTTGCACAGTCCAAGGTCCGGGAGAACGTGCTGGGGACGCACTTAAGCGAGGTGCGGCCTACGCAAAGGCTCCATGGGGAAAGGTCACCGTGTAAGGCCTGTATTGTACAGAATGAGTTGGATTGTAATATTGGGATCGTATTGCGGACGATCTGTACTGTAATGGTTTGAATTGCATTGGTTTGGAATTGTGATGTTTATAAAGTATATTTTGAAATTTTAAAAGAAGGCTGAACAGACTGGGGCTCTTTTCTCTAGAAAAGAGAAGACTGAGGGGTGACCTGATGGAGGTCTTTAAAATTATGAAGGGGTTTCGATAGGGTAGACGTAGAGAAGATGTTTCCACTTGTGGGGGAGACCAGAACGAGGGGGCCATCATTATAAGAGAGTCACTAATAAATCCAATCGGGGAATTCAGGAGAAACTTCTTTACCCAGAGAGCGGTGAGAATGTGGAACTCGCTCCCACATGGAGTGGTCGAGGGGAATAGAATCAATGGATTTAAGGGGAAGCTCGATAAACACATGAGGGAGAGAGGAATAGAAGGAGATGGTGATAGGGTGAGATGGAGTAGGAGGGAGGAGGCTCGTGTGGAGCATAAACACCGGGATAGACCGGTTGGGCCGAATGGCCTGTTTCTGTGCCGTAGACTCGATGTACTGTGTCCAACCAGAGTTGGTATCCCGACTGGTGGGGCAAGCAAGAACGAGGGAATGCACTCTCAAAGATAGAGTTGGGGTGATGTCAGGAGGCACTTCCTCACACAAAGGGGAGAGGGAAATCTGGAACTCTCTCCCCCCGAAAAAGCCGTCGAGGCCGGGGGTCAATTGGATCGATTTTTGTTGGGTGAGGGTATTAAGGGTTACGGAACCAAGGCGGGTAAATGGAGTTGAGAGGCAGATCAGCCGCGATCTGATAGAATGGCGGAACAGGCTCGAGGGGCTGAATGGCCTTCTCCTGTTCCAAGGTTCCGAATTCAAGGAGCCCGGCTGGCGTCTGATAGCTCATCCTGCCCTCACCTCTCTCTCTTTCTGTCACTACCTTGTCTCTCCCAGTCGAAGCCTGCTGAACCTTCCCCTCTTGTCCTCCCTTGGCTCTAAGCTCTCCCCTCAACGCACTCTTCCTTCTCCATCGCCAGTCACCCCATTGACCCATCGCAGTGTCTCCTGCTCTAACACATCCTTAAGCGTCGGCCGTGCCTCAGCGGGGTCTCGGTCTCCCCCTCGGAGTCAGAGGGTCGAGGGTCCGAGACCCCCCCACTCCAGAGACTCGAGCCCCGTAATCCAGGCCCTGACACTGCCCCCCCCGGTGCCGGTACCGAGGGAGCGCCGCACTGTCGGAGGGGCCGTCTTTCGGGATGAGACGTTAAACCCAGGCCCCCCCTCTGTCTGCCCCTCTCGGGTGGGACGTGAAAGTTCCCACGGCCGCTACTGGAAGAGGAACGAGGAGGGAGGGAGGGAGAGGGGGGAGTTCTCCCCGGTCTCCCTCCCTCGACCAACATCATGAGAAAACAGATGATCTGGCCATTTATCACAATCGGTGTTTGTGGGATCTTGCTGTGCGCAAGTCGGCTGCCGCGTTTCCCACATTACAACAGTGAGCGCACTTCAAAGGTGACCAAAAAGTGGATGCTCTGCGCTGGGCGCAAGTATCTGTTGAGGGAGCGAGGAACGGGCCTGGTGGACTCGGCTTCAAATCCATTCGGCCCCTTTGTTGAAATTTACTATCCCGTCGGCCATGACACGTGCCTGTATGCAAATGAGCTGCCAATGGGCATTGTCATTGGGCTGAACCCATTACTGCGTCATCAAGGCTCAGTGACGTCATCAATGGACTAGCCCATTGGAGATAAGGGACGTCGCATCGAGGTAAGATGGCGGCCATGAGCCCATGGAGGCGTTGCACGGCCGACAGACGGGGTACGGCCCGCGTTCAGTGCCCGTGTCGGGTCGGTCGGTGCTCGCGGGGAGCGGCCGGCCCCCCAGACAGCCTCGTGGTCCTTGGAGCAAGATGGGAACCCCCCTCACGCAAACCACCTTTGCTGGAGACCGGTGCCAGTGCTGGAAAGTCCCAGTGAGTGTTTTGGACGCTGGTTGACCAAGATAGTTGGGTGAGGTCAGGTTGGCGCTGGGCTCAGGGGAAGACGCCTCCCCTCCATGAGACGACAGTGGGCCGACATTGGGGATTAACTCACCGTAAACAGCTCCGCCCTGAACACGTGACGATTGGGGGACGAGACGATCGAGCCCTGAAAGTGTCTCAGTTCAACGTAGAAGAGGACACAAGACTGAAGAGTTGAAACCGGCTTGGTCAGTTGGCCATTGGCAGCGTGCGGGTCAGTTTATCAATGGAATCGTGTGGGTCTGTTTATTAATGGAATCGTGTGGGTCGGTTTATCAATGGAATCGTGCGGGTCGGTTTATTAATGGAATCGTGTGGGTCGGTTTATTAATGGAATCGTGTGGGTCAGTTTATTAATTGAATCGTGTGGGTCAGTTTATTAATGGAATCGTGCGGGTCGGTTTATTAATTGAATCGTGTGGGTCGGTTTATTAATGGAATCGTGCGGGTCGGTTTATTAATAGAATCCTGTGGGTCGGTTTATCAATGGAATCGTGCGGGTCGGTTTATTAATGGAATCGTGTGGGTCGATTTATTAATTGAATCGTGTGGGTCAGTTTATTAATTGAATCGTGTGGGTCAGTTTATTAATTGAATCGTGTGGGTCGGTTTATGAATTGAATCGTGTGGGTCCGTTTATTAATTGAATCGTGTGGGTCGGTTTATTAATGGAATCGTGTGGGTCGGTTTATTAATGGAATCGTGTGGGTCGGTTTATTAATGGAATCGTGTGGGTCAGTTTATTAATGGAATCGTGTGGGTCGGTTTATTAATGGAATCGTGTGGGTCGGTTTATTAATAGAATCGTGTGGGTCGGTTTTTTAATGGAATCGTGTGGGTCGGTTTATTAATTGAATCGTGTGGGTCGGTTTATTAATTGAATCGTGTGGGTCGGTTTATTAATTGAATCGTGTGGGTCGGTTTTTTAATGGAATCGTGTGGGTCGGTTTATTAATGGAATCGTGTGGGTCAGTTTATTAATAGAATCGTGTGGGTCGGTTTATTAATAGAATCGTGTGGGTCGGTTTATTAATTGAATAGTGTGGGTCGGTTTATTAATTGAATCGTGTGGGTCGGTTTATTAATAGAATCGTGTGGGTCGGTTTATCAATGGAATCGTGTGGGTCGGTTTATCAATTGAATCGTGCGGGTCGGTTTATTAATGGAATCGTGTGGGTCGGTTTATTAATTGAATCGTGTGGGTCGGTTTATCAATGGAATCGTGTGGGTCGGTTTATCAATTGAATCGTGCGGGTCGGTTTATTAATGGAATCGTGTGGGTCAGTTTATTAATTGAATCGTGTGGGTCGGTTTATCAATTGAATCGTGCGGGTCGGTTTATTAATTGAATCGTGTGGGTCGGTTTATTAATGGAATCGTGTGGGTCGGTTTATTAATTGAATCGTGTGGGTCGGTTTATCAATTGAATCGTGTGGGTCGGTTTTTTAATGGAATCGTGTGGGTCGGTTTATTAATGGAATCGTGTGGGTCGGTTTATTAATTGAATAGTGTGGGTCGGTTTATTAATGGAATCGTGTGGGTCGGTTTATTAATTGAATAGTGTGGGTCGGTTTATTAATTGAATCGTGTGGGTCGGATTATCAATGGAATCGTGTGGGTCGGTTTATCAATTGAATCGTGCGGGTCGGTTTATTAATGGAATCGTGTGGGTCGGTTTATTAATTGAATCGTGTGGGTCGGTTTATCAATGGAATCGTGTGGGTCGGTTTATCAATTGAATCGTGCGGGTCGGTTTATTAATGGAATCGTGTGGGTCAGTTTATTAATTGAATCGTGTGGGTCGGTTTATTAATGGAATCGTGTGGGTCGGTTTATTAATGGAATCGTGTGGGTCAGTTTATTAATTGAATCGTGTGGGTCGGTTTATTAATGGAATCGTGTGGGTCGGTTTATCAATTGAATCGTGCGGGTCGGTTTATTAATGGAATCGTGTGGGTCGGTTTATTAATTGAATCGTGTGGGTCGGTTTATCAATGGAATCGTGTGGGTCGGTTTATCAATTGAATCGTGCGGGTCGGTTTATTAATTGAATCGTGTGGGTCGGTTTATTAATGGAATCGTGTGGGTCAGTTTATTAATTGAATCGTGTGGGTCGGTTTATTAATTGAATCGTGTGGGTCAGTTTATTAATAGAATCGTGTGGGTCGGTTTATTAATAGAATCGTGTGGGTCGGTTTATTAATTGAATCGTGTGGGTCGGTTTATTAATTGAATCGTGTGGGTCGGTTTATGAATTGAATCGTGTGGGTCCGTTTATTAATTGAATCGTGTGGGTCAGTTTATTAATAGAATCGTGTGGGTCAGTTTATTAATGGAATCGTGTGGGTCGGTTTATTAATGGAATCGTGTGGGTCGGTTTATTAATAGAATCGTGTGGGTCAGTTTATTAATGGAATCGTGTGGGTCGGTTTTTTAATGGAATCGTGTGGGTCGGTTTATCAATGGAATCGTGTGGGTCGGTTTATCAATTGAATCGTGCGGGTCGGTTTATTAATTGAATCGTGTGGGTCGGTTTATTAATTGAATCGTGTGGGTCAGTTTATTAATGGAATCGTGTGGGTCGGTTTATTAATGGAATCGTGTGGGTCGGTTTATCAATGGAATCGTGTGGGTCGGTTTATCAATTGAATCGTGCGGGTCGGTTTATTAATTGAATCGTGTGGGTCAGTTTATTAATGGAATCGTGTGGGTCGGTTTATTAATTGAATCGTGTGGGGCAGTTTATTAATGGAATCGTGTGGGTCAGATTATTAATTGAATCGTGTGGGTCGGTTTATTAATGGAATCGTGTGGGTCGGTTTATCAATGGAATCGTGTGGGTCGGTTTATTAATGGAATCGTGTGGGTCGGTTTATCAATGGAATCGTGTGGGTCGGTTTATCAATGGAATCGTGTGGGTCGGTTAATCAATGGAATCGTGTGGGTCAGTTTATTAATAGAATCGTGTGGGTCGGTTTATCAATGGAATCGTGTGGGTCAGTTTATTAATTGAATCGTGTGGGTCAGTTTATTAATGGAATCGTGTGGGTCGGTTTATCAATGGAATCGTGTGGGTCGGTTTATCAATGGAATCGTGTGGGTCGGTTTATTAATTGAATCGTGTGGGTCGGTTTATCAATGGAATCGTGTGGGTCAGTTTATTAATTGAATCGTGTGGGTCGGTTTATTAATTGAATCGTGTGGGTCAGTTTATTAATTGAATCGTGTGGGTCGGTTTATTAATTGAATCGTGTGGGTCGGTTTATGAATGGAATCGTGCGTGTCGGTTTATCAATGGAATCGTGTGGGTCGGTTTATTAATGGAATCGTGTGGGTCGGTTTATCAATGGAATCGTGTGGGTCGGTTTATTAATTGAATCGTGTGGGTCAGTTTATTAATTGAATCGTGCGGGTCGGTTTATTAATGGAATCGTGTGGGTCGGTTTATTAATTGAATCGTGTGGGTCAGTTTATTAATTGAATCGTGTGGGTCGGTTTATTAATGGAATCGTGTGGGTCGGTTTATTAATTGAATCGTGTGGGTCAGTTTATTAATTGAATCGTGCGGGTCGGTTTATTAATGGAATCGTGTGGGTCGGTTTATTAATTGAATCGTGTGGGTCAGTTTATTAATTGAATCGTGTGGGTCGGTTTATTAATGGAATCGTGTGGGTCGCTTTATTAATTGAATCGTGTGGGTCAGTTTATTAATTGAATCGTGTGGGTCAGTTTATTAATTGAATCGTGTGGGTCAGTTTATTAATGGAATCGTGTGGGTCGGTTTATCAATGGAATCGTGTGGGTCGGTTTATTAATGGAATCGTGTGGGTCAGTTTATTAATGGAATCGTGTGGGTCGATTTATCAATGGAATCGTGCGGGTCGGTTTATTAATGGAATCGTGTGGGTCGATTTATTAATTGAATCGTGTGGGTCAGTTTATTAATTGAATCGTGCGGGTCAGTTTATTAATTGAATCGTGCGGGTCGGTTTATCAATGGAATCGTGCGGGTCGGTTTATTAATTGAATCGTGTGGGTCAGTTTATTAATTGAATCGTGTGGGTCGGTTTATCAATGGAATCGTGTGGGTCGGTTTATCAATGGAATCGTGCGGGTCGGTTTATTAATGGAATCGTGTGGGTCGGTTTATTAATAGAATCGTGTGGGTCGGTTTATTAATGGAATCGTGTGGGTCGGTTTATTAATTGAATCGTGTGGGTCAGTTTATTAATTAAATCGTGCGGGTCGGTTTATTAATGGAATCGTGCGGGTCGGTTTATTAATGGAATCGTGCGGGTCGGTTTATTAATGGAATCGTGTGGGTCGGTTTATTAATGAATCGTGTGGGTCGGTTTATTAATTGAATCGTGTGGGTCGGTTTATTAATAGAATCGTGTGGGTCGGTTTATTAATAGAATCGTGTGGGTCGGTTTATTAATTGAATCGTGTGGGTCGGTTTATTAATGGAATCGTGTGGGTCGGTTTATTAATTGAATCGTGTGGGTCAGTTTATTAATTGAATCGTGTGGGTCGGTTTATTAATGGAATCGTGTGGGTCGGTTTATTAATTGAATCGTGTGGGTCGGTTTATTAATTGAATCGTGCGGGTCGGTTTATTAATGGAATCGTGCGGGTCAGTTTATTAATTGAATCGTGTGGGTCGGTTTATTAATGGAATCGTGTGGGTCGGTTTATTAATTGAATCGTGTGGGTCGGTTTATTAATGGAATCGTGCGGGTCGGTTTATCAATGGAATCGTGTGGGTCGGTTTATTAATGGAATCGTGTGGGTCGGTTTATTAATGGAATCGTGTGGGTCGGTTTATTAATTGAATCGTGTGGGTCGGTTTATTAATGGAATCGTGTGGGTCGGTTTATTAATGGAATCGTGTGGGTCGGTTTATTAATTGAATCGTGTGGGTCGGTTTATGAATGGAATCGTGTGGGTCGGTTTATTCATTAAATCGTGTGGGTCGGTTTATTAATGGAATCGTGTGGGTCGGTTTATTAATTGAATCGTGTGGGTCGGTTTATTAATGGAATCGTGTGGGTCGGTTTATTAATTGAATCGTGTGGGTCGGTTTATAAATTGAATCGTGTGGGTCAGTTTATTAATGGAATCGTGTGGGTCAGTTCATTAATTGAATCGTGTGGGTCGGTTTATAAATTGAATCGTGTGGGTCGGTTTATTAATGGAATCGTGTGGGTCAGTTCATTAATTGAATCGTGTGGGTCGGTTTATTAATGGAATCGTGTGGGTCGGTTTATTAATTGAATCGTGTGGGTCGGTTTATTAATTGAATCGTGTGGGTCAGTTTATTAATTGAATCCTGTGGGTCGGTTTATTAATTGAATCGTGTGGGTCGGTTTATTAATGGAATCGTGTGGGTCGGTTTATTAATGGAATCGTGTGGGTCGGTTTATTAATTGAATCCTGTGGGTCAGTTTATCAATGGAATCGTGTGGGTCAGTTAATCAATGGAATCGTGTGGGTCGGTTTATTAATGGTATCGTGTGGGTCGGTTTATTAATTGAATCGTGTGGGTCGGTTTATTAATTGAATCGTGTGGGTCCGTTTATCAATGGAATCGTGTGGGTCGGTTTATTAATGGTATCGTGTGGGTCGGTTTATTAATGGAATCGTGTGGGTCGGTTTATCAATGGAATCGTGTGGGTCGGTTTATTAATGGAATCGTGTGGGTCGGTTTATTAATTGAATCGTGTGGGTCAGTTTATCAATGGAATCGTGTGGGTCAGTTTATCAATGGAATCGTGTGGGTCGGTTTATCAATTGAATCGTGTGGGTCAGTTTATTAATTGAATCGTGTGGGTCGGTTTATTAATGCAATCGTGTGGGTCGGTTTATTAATTGAATCGTGTGGGTCGGTTTATTAATTGAATCGTGTGGGTCGGTTTATTAATGCAATCGTGTGGGTCGGTTTATTAATTGAATCGGGTGGGTCGGTTTATTAATTGAATCGTGCGGGTCGGTTTATTAATGGAATCGTGCGGGTCGGTTTATTAATGGAATCGTGTGGGTCGGTTTATTAATAGAATCGTGTGGGTCGGTTTATTAATGGAATCGTGTGGGTCCGTTTATTAATGGAATCGTTTGGGTCGGTTTATTAATTGAATCGTGTGGGTCAGTTTATTAATTGAATCGTGTGGGTCAGTTTATTAATGGAATCGTGTGGGTCAGTTCATTAATTGAATCGTGTGGGTCGGTTTATTAATGGAATCGTGTGGGTCAGTTTATTAATGGAATCGTGTGGGTCGGTTTATTAATTGAATCGTGTGGGTCAGTTTATTAATTGAATCGTGTGGGTCGGTTTATTAATTGAATCGTGTGGGTCAGTTTATTAATTGAATCCTGTGGGTCGGTTTATTAATTGAATCGTGTGGGTCGGTTTATTAATGGAATCGTGTGGGTCGGTTTATTAATAGAATCGTGTGGGTCGGTTTATTAATGGAATCGTGTGGGTCGGTTTATCAATGGAATCGTGTGGGTCAGTTTATTAATTGAATCGTGTGGGTCGGTTTATTAATTGAATCCTGTGGGTCAGTTTATCAATGGAATCGTGTGGGTCAGTTTATCAATGGAATCGTGTGGGTCGGTTTATTAATGGAATCGTGTGGGTCAGTTTATTAATGGAATCGTTTGGGTCGGTTTATTAATGGAATCGTTTGGGTCGGTTTATTAATGGAATCGTGTGGGTCGGTTTATTAATGGAATCGTTTGGGTCGGTTTATTAATGGAATCGTGTGGGTCGGTTTATGAATTGAATCGTGTGGGTCAGTTTATCAATGGAATCGTGTGGGTCGGTTTATTAATTGAATCGTGTGGGTCGGTTTATCAATGGAATCGTGTGGGTCGGTTTATTAATTGAATCGTGTGGGTCGGTTTATTAATGGAATCGTGTGGGTCGTTTTATTAATGGAATCGTGTGGGTCGGTTTATTAATTGAATCGTGTGGGTCGGTTTATTAATAGAATCGTGTGGGTCGGTTTATTAATGGAATCGTGTGGGTCGGTTTATTAATTGAATCGTGTGGGTCGGTTTATCAATTGAATCGTGTGGGTCCGTTTATTAATTGAATCGTGCGGGTCGGTTTATCAATTGAATCGTGTGGGTCGGTTTATCAATGGAATCGTGTGTGTCGGTTTATTAATTGAATCGTGTGGGTCAGTTTATCAATGGAATCGTGCTGGTCGGTTTATTAATAGAATCGTGTGGGTCGGTTTATTAATAGAATCGTGTGGGTCGGTTTATTAATTGAATCGTGTGGGTCGGTTTATTAATTGAATCGTGTGGGTCGGTTTATTAATTGAATCGTGTGGGTCGGTTTATTAATTGAATCGTGTGGGTCGGTTTATTAATTGAATCGTGTGGGTCGGTTTATTAATGGAATCGTGCGGGTCGGTTTATTAATGGAATCGTGCGGGTCAGTTTATCAATGGAATCGTGTGGGTCGGTTTATTAATAGAATCGTGTGGGTCGGTTTATTAATGGAATCGTGTGGGTCGGTTTATTAATAGAATCGTGTGGGTCGGTTTATTAATAGAATCGTGTGGGTCGGTTTATTAATTGAATCTTGTGGGTCGGTTTATTAATGGAATCGTGTGGGTCGGTTTATTAATTGAATCGTGTGGGTCGGTTTATTAATGGAATCGTGTGGGTCGGTTTATTAATTGAATCGTGTGGGTCGGTTTATTAATGGAATCGTGTGGGTCTGTTTATTAATTGAATCGTGTGGGTCGGTTTATTAATTGAATCGTGTGGGTCGGTTTATTAATTGAATCGTGTGGGTCGGTTTATTAATGGAATCGTGTGGGTCGGTTTATTAATTGAATCGTGTGGGTCGGTTTATAAATTGAATCGTGTGGGTCAGTTTATTAATGGAATCGTGTGGGTCAGTTCATTAATTGAATCGTGTGGGTCGGTTTATTAATGGAATCGTGTGGGTCGGTTTATTAATTGAATCGTGTGGGTCGGTTTATTAATTGAATCGTGTGGGTCGGTTTATTAATTGAATCGTGTGGGTCAGTTTATTAATTGAATCCTGTGGGTCGGTTTATTAATTGAATCGTGTGGGTCGGTTTATTAATGGAATCGTGTGGGTCGGTTTATTAATGGTATCGTGTGGGTCGGTTTATTAATGGAATCGTGTGGGTCGGTTTATCAATGGAATCGTGTGGGTCGGTTTATTAATTGAATCGTGTGGGTCGGTTTATTAATTGAATCGTGTGGGTCAGTTTATCAATGGAATCGTGTGGGTCAGTTTATCAATGGAATCGTGTGGGTCGGTTTATCAATGGAATCGTGTGGGTCAGTTTATTAATTGAATCATGCGGGTCGGTTTATTAATGCAATCGTGTGGGTCGGTTTATTAATTGAATCGTGTGGGTCGGTTTATTAATTGAATCGTGCGGGTCGGTTTATTAATGGAATCGTGCGGGTCGGTTTATTAATGGAATCGTGTGGGTCGGTTTATTAATAGAATCGTGTGGGTCGGTTTATTAATGGAATCGTGTGGGTCGGTTTATTAATAGAATCGTGTGGGTCGGTTTATTAATGGAATCGTGTGGGTCGGTTTATTAATTGAATCGTGTGGGTCAGTTTATCAATGGAATCGTGTGGGTCGGTTTATTAATGGAATCGTGTGGGTCGGTTTATTAATTGAATCGTGTGGGTCAGTTTATCAATGGAATCGTGTGGGTCGGTTTATTAATAGAATCGTGTGGGTCGGTTTATTAATTGAATCGTGTGGGTCAGTTTATCAATGGAATCGTGTGGGTCAGTTTATCAATGGAATCGTGTGGGTCGGTTTATTAATGGAATCGTGTGGGTCAGTTTATTAATAGAATCGTGTGGGTCGGTTTATCAATGGAATCGTGTGGGTCAGTTTATCAATGGAATCGTGTGGGTCGGTTTATCAATGGAATCGTGTGGGTCGGTTTAATAATTGAATCGTGTGGGTCGGTTTATTAATGGAATCGTGTGGGTCGTTTTATTAATGGAATCGTGTGGGTCGGTTTATTAATTGAATCGTGTGGGTCGGTTTATCAATGGAATCGTGTGGGTCAGTTTATTAATTGAATCGTGCGGGTCGGTTTATCAATTGAATCGTGTGGGTCGGTTTATCAATGGAATCGTGTGGGTCGGTTTATTAATTGAATCGTGTGGGTCAGTTTATCAATGGAATCGTGTGGGTCGGTTTATGAATAGAATCGTGTGGGTCGGTTTATTAATAGAATCGTGTGGGTCGGTTTATTAATTGAATCGTGTGGGTCGGTTTATTAATTGAATCGTGTGGGTCGGTTTATTAATTGAATCGTGTGGGTCGGTTTATTAATTGAATCGTGTGGGTCGGTTTATTAATTGAATCGTGTGGGTCGGTTTATTAATTGAATCGTGTGGGTCGGTTTATTAATTGAATCGTGTGGGTCGGTTTATTAATGGAATCGTGCGGGTCGGTTTATTAATGGAATCGTGCGGGTCAGTTTATCAATGGAATCGTGTGGGTCGGTTTATTAATTGAATCGTGCGGGTCGGTTTATTAATAGAATCGTGTGGGTCGGTTTATTAATTGAATCTTGTGGGTCGGTTTATTAATGGAATCGTGTGGGTCGGTTTATTAATTGAATCGTGTGGGTCGGTTTATTAATTGAATCGTGTGGGTCGGTTTATTAATGGAATCGTGTGGGTCGGTTTATTAATTGAATCGTGTGGGTCGGTTTATTAATTGAATCGTGTGGGTCGGTTTATTAATTGAATCGTGTGGGTCGGTTTATTAATTGAATCGTGTGGGTCAGTTTATTAATGGAATCGTGTGGGTCGGTTTATTAATGGAATCGTGTCGGTCAGTTTATTAATTGAATCGTGTGGGTCGGTTTATTAATTGAATCGTGTGGGTCGGTTTATTAATTGAATCGTGTGGGTCGGTTTATTAATTGAATCGTGTGGGTCAGTTTATTAATGGAATCGTGTGGGTCGGTTTATTAATTGAATCGTGTGGGTCAGTTTATTAATGGAATCGTGTGGGTCGGTTTATTAATTGAATCGTGTGGGTCGGTTTATTAATGGAATCGTGTGGGTCGGTTTATTAATTGAATCGTGTGGGTCGGTTTATTAATTGAATCGTGTGGGTCGGTTTATTAATAGAATCGTGCGGGTCGGTTTATCAATGGAATCGTGTGGGTCGGTGTATTAATGGAATCGTGTGGGTCGGTTTATTAATGGAATCGTGCGGGTCAGTTTATCAATGGAATCGTTTGGGTCGGTTTATTAATTGAATCGTGTGGGTCTGTTTATTAATGGAATCGTGTGGGTCAGTTTATCAATGGAATCGTTTGGGTCGGTTTATTAATTGAATCGTGTGGGTCGGTTTATTAATGGAATCGTGTGGGTCAGTTTATTAATAGAATCGTGTGGGTCGGTTTATTAATAGAATCGTGTGGGTCAGTTTATTAATAGAATCGTGTGGGTCAGTTTATTAATGGAATCGTGTGGGTCGGTTTATTAATTGAATCGTGTGGGTCGGTTTATTAATGGAATCGTGTGGGTCGGTTTATTAATAGAATCGTGTGGGTCGGTTTATTAATAGAATCGTGTGGGTCGGTTTATTAATAGAATCGTGTGGGTCAGTTTATTAATGGAATCGTGTGGGTCAGTTTATTAATTGAATCGTGTGGGTCGGTTTATTAATTGAATCGTGTGGGTCGGTTTATTAATAGAATCGTGCGGGTCGGTTTATTAATAGAATCGTGTGGGTCAGTTTATTAATGGAATCGTGTGGGTCAGTTTATTAATTGAATCGTGTGGGTCGGTTTATTAATTGAATCGTGTGGGTCGGTTTATTAATGGAATCGTGTGGGTCGGTTTATTAATGGAATCGTGTGGGTCGGTTTATTAATAGAATCGTGTGGGTCGGTTTATTAATTGAATCGTGCGGGTCGGTTTATTAATGGAATCGTGTGGGTCGGTTTATTAATGGAATCGTGTGGGTCGGTTTATTAATAGAATCGTGCGGGTCGGTTTATTAATGGAATCGTGTGGGTCGGTTTATTAATGGAATCGTGTGGGTCGGTTTATTAATGGAATCGTGTGGGTCGGTTTATTAATGGAATCGTGTGGGTCGGTTTATTAATTGAATCGTGTGGGTCGGTTTATTAATTGAATCGTGTGGGTCGGTTTATTAATAGAATCGTGTGGGTCGGTTTATTAATGGAATCGTGCGGGTCGGTTTATTAATTGAATCGTGTGGGTCGGTTTATTAATGGAATCGTGTGGGTCGGTTTATTAATGGAATCGTGTGGGTCGGTTTATTAATTGAATCGTGTGGGTCGGTTTATTAATTGAATCGTGTGGGTCAGTTTATTAATTGAATCGTGTGGGTCGGTTTATTAATAGAATCGTGTGGGTCGGTTTATTAATTGAATCGTGTGGGTCGGTTTATTAATAGAATCGTGTGGGTCGGTTTATTAATTGAATCGTGTGGGTCGGTTTATTAATTGAATCGTGTGGGTCAGTTTATTAATTGAATCGTGTGGGTCGGTTTATTAATAGAATCGTGTGGGTCGGTTTATTAATGAATCGTGTGGGTCAGTTTATTAATTGAATCGTGCGGGTCGGTTTATTAATGGAATCGTGTGGGTCAGTTTATTAATGAATCGTGTGGGTCGGTTTATTAATGGAATCGTGTGGGTCGGTTTATTAATGAATCGTGTGGGTCGGTTTATTAATGGAATCGTGCGGGTCGGTTTATTAATGGAATCGTGTGGGTCAGTTTATTAACGGAATCGTGTGGGTCAGTTTATTAATGAATCGTGTGGGTCGGTTTATTAATGGAATCGTGTGGGTCGGTTTATTAATTGAATCGTGTGGGTCGGTTTATTAATGGAATCGTGTGGGTCGGTTTATTAATGGAATCGTGTGGGTCGGTTTATTAATGGAATCGTGTGGGTCGGTTTATTAATGAATCGTGTGGGTCGGTTTATTAATGGAATCGTGCGGGTCGGTTTATTAATGAATCGTGTGGGTCGGTTTATTAATGAATCGTGTGGGTCGGTTTATTAATGGAATCGTGTGGGTCGGTTTATTAATTGAATCTTGTGGGTCGGTTTATTAATGGAATCGTGTGGGTCGGTTTATTAATAGAATCGTGTGGGTCGGTTTATTAATAGAATCGTGTGGGTCGGTTTATTAATAGAATCGTGTGGGTCGGTTTATTAATGGAATCGTGTGGGTCGGTTTATTAATGGAATCGTGTGGGTCGGTTTATTAATAGAATCTTGTGGGTCGGTTTATTAATGGAATCGTGTGGGTCGGTTTATTAATGAATCGTGTGGGTCGGTTTATTAATGGAATCGTGTGGGTCGGTTTATTAATGAATCGTGTGGGTCGGTTTATTAATTGAATCTTGTGGGTCGGTTTATTAATGGAATCGTGTGGGTCGGTTTATTAATGGAATCGTGTGGGTCGGTTTATTAATTGAATCTTGTGGGTCGGTTTATTAATGGAATCGTGTGGGTCGGTTTATTAATTGAATCGTGTGGGTCGGTTTATTAATGAATCGTGTGGGTCGGTTTATTAATGGAATCGTGTGGGTCGGTTTATTAATTGAATCGTGTGGGTCGGTTTATTAATGAATCGTGTGGGTCGGTTTATTAATGGAATCGTGTGGGTCGGTTTATTAATGGAATCGTGTGGGTCGGTTTATTAATGAATCGTGTGGGTCGGTTTATTAATTGAATCGTGCGGGTCGGTTTATTAATGGAATCGTGTGGGTCGGTTTATTAATGGAATCGTGTGGGTCGGTTTATTAATTGAATCGTGTGGGTCGGTTTATTAATTGAATCGTGTGGGTCGGTTTATTAATAGAATCGTGTGGGTCGGTTTATTAATAGAATCGTGTGGGTCGGTTTATTAATAGAATCGTGAGGGTCGGTTTATTAATGGAATCGTGTGGGTCGGTTTATTAATTGAATCGTGTGGGTCAGTTTATTAATAGAATCGTGTGGGTCAGTTTATTAATAGAATCGTGTGGGTCGGTTTATTAATAGAATCGTGTGGGTCGGTTTATTAATAGAATCGTGCGGGTCAGTTTATTAATGGAATCGTGTGGGTCGGTTTATTAATAGAATCGTGTGGGTCGGTTTATTAATAGAATCGTGTGGGTCAGGTTATTAATAGAATCGTGTGGGTCGGTTTATTAATAGAATCGTGTGGGTCGGTTTATTAATAGAATCGTGTGGGTCGGTTTATTAATTGAATCGTGTGGGTCGGTTTATTAATAGAATCGTGTGGGTCGGTTTATTAATAGAATCGTGTGGGTCGGTTTATTAATGGAATCGTGTGGGTCAGTTTATTAATAGAATCGTGTGGGTCGGTTTATTAATTGAATCGTGTGGGTCGGTTTATTAATTGAATCGTGTGGGTCGGTTTATTAATTGAATCGTGTGGGTCGGTTTATTAATTGAATCGTGTGGGTCAGTTTATTAATAGAATCGTGTGGGTCGGTTTATTAATAGAATCGTGTGGGTCGGTTTATTAATTGAATCGTGTGGGTCGGTTTATTAATAGAATCGTGTGGGTCGGTTTATTAATTGAATCGTGTGGGTCGGTTTATTAATTGAATCGTGTGGGTCGGTTTATTAATGGAATCGTGTGGGTCGGTTTATTAATAGAATCGTGCGGGTCAGTTTATTAATAGAATCGTGTGGGTCGGTTTATTAATAGAATCGTGTGGGTCAGTTTATTAATTGAATCGTGTGGGTCGGTTTATTAATAGAATCGTGTGGGTCGGTTTATTAATGGAATCGTGTGGGTCGGTTTATTAATAGAATCGTGTGGGTCGGTTTATTAATTGAATCGTGTGGGTCGGTTTATTAATAGAATCTTGTGGGTCGGTTTATTAATAGAATCGTGTGGGTCGGTTTATTAATAGAATCTTGTGGGTCGGTTTATTAATAGAATCGTGTGGGTCGGTTTATTAATAGAATCGTGTGGGTCGGTTTATTAATTGAATCGTGTGGGTCGGTTTATTAATGGAATCGTGTGGGTCGGTTTATTAATGGAATCCTGTGGGTCGGTTTATTAATAGAATCGTGTGGGTCGGTTTATTAATAGAATCGTGTGGGTCGGTTTATTAATGGAATCGTGTGGGTCGGTTTATTAATGGAATCGTGTGGGTCAGTTTATTAATTGAATCGTGTGGGTCGGTTTATTAATGGAATCCTGTGGGTCGGTTTATTAATAGAATCGTGTGGGTCGGTTTATTAATTGAATCGTGTGGGTCGGTTTATTAATTGAATCGTGTGGGTCGGTTTATTAATAGAATCGTGTGGGTCGGTTTATTAATTGAAACGTGTGGGTCGGTTTATTAATTGAATCGTGTGGGTCGGTTTATTAATAGAATCGTGTGGGTCAGTTTATTAATAGAATCGTGTGGGTCGGTTTATTAATGGAATCCTGTGGGTCGGTTTATTAATTGAATCGTGTGGGTCTGTTTATTAATAGAATCGTGTGGGTCGGTTTATTAATGGAATCGTGTGGGTCAGTTTATTAATTGAATCGTGTGGGTCTGTTTATTAATAGAATCGTGTGGGTCGGTTTATTAATGGAATCGTGTGGGTCGGTTTATTAATGGAATCGTGTGGGTCGGTTTATTAATTGAATCGTGTGGGTCGGTTTATTAATGGAATCGTGTGGGTCGGTTTATTAATGGAATCGTGTGGGTCGGTTTATTAATAGAATCGTGTGGGTCGGTTTATTAATAGAATCGTGTGGGTCGGTTTATTAATGGAATCCTGTGGGTCGGTTTATTAATTGAATCGTGTGGGTCAGTTTATTAATGGAATCGTGTGGGTCGGTTTATTAATAGAATCGTGTGGGTCGGTTTATTAATAGAATCGTGTGGGTCGGTTTATTAATAGAATCGTGTGGGTCGGTTTATTAATGGAATCGTGTGGGTCGGTTTATTAATGGAATCGTGTGGGTCAGTTTATTAATAGAATCGTGTGGGTCGGTTTATTAATGGAATCGTGTGGGTCGGTTTATTAATGGAATCGTGTGGGTCGGTTTATTAATGGAATCCTGTGGGTCGGTTTATTAATTGAATCGTGTGGGTCAGTTTATTAATGGAATCGTGTGGGTCGGTTTATTAATAGAATCGTGTGGGTCGGTTTATTAATAGAATCGTGTGGGTCGGTTTATTAATAGAATCGTGTGGGTCGGTTTATTAATGGAATCGTGTGGGTCAGTTTATTAATGGAATCGTGTGGGTCAGTTTATTAATAGAATCGTGTGGGTCGGTTTATTAATAGAATCGTGTGGGTCGGTTTATTAATAGAATCGTGTGGGTCGGTTTATTAATAGAATCGTGTGGGTCGGTTTATTAATGGAATCGTGTGGGTCGGTTTATTAATAGAATCGTGTGGGTCGGTTTATTAATTGAATCGTGTGGGTCAGTTTATTAATTGAATCGTGTGGGTCGGTTTATTAATTGAATCGTGTGGGTCGGTTTATTAATAGAATCCTGTGGGTCGGTTTATTAATAGAATCGTGTGGGTCGGTTTATTAATTGAATCGTGTGGGTCGGTTTATTAATAGAATCGTGTGGGTCGGTTTATTAATTGAATCGTGTGGGTCAGTTTATTAATAGAATCGTGTGGGTCAGTTTATTAATAGAATCGTGTGGGTCGGTTTATTAATGGAATCCTGTGGGTCGGTTTATTAATTGAATCGTGTGGGTCTGTTTATTAATAGAATCGTGTGGGTCGGTTTATTAATAGAATCGTGTGGGTCAGTTTATTAATGGAATCGTGTGGGTCGGTTTATTAATAGAATCGTGTGGGTCAGTTTATTAATAGAATCGTGTGGGTCGGTTTATTAATAGAATCGTGTGGGTCAGTTTATTAATGGAATCGTGTGGGTCAGTTTATTAATAGAATCGTGTGGGTCGGTTTATTAATAGAATCGTGTGGGTCGGTTTATTAATAGAATCGTGTGGGTCAGTTTATTAATGGAATCGTGTGGGTCAGTTTATTAATGGAATCGTGTGGGTCAGTTTATTAATAGAATCGTGTGGGTCGGTTTATTAATAGAATCGTGTGGGTCGGTTTATTAATAGAATCGTGTGGGTCGGTTTATTAATAGAATCGTGTGGGTCGGTTTATTAATAGAATCGTGTGGGTCGGTTTATTAATGGAATCGTGTGGGTCGGTTTATTAATAGAATCGTGTGGGTCGGTTTATTAATAGAATCGTGTGGGTCGGTTTATTAATAGAATCCTGTGGGTCGGTTTATTAATAGAATCGTGTGGGTCGGTTTATTAATGGAATCGTGTGGGTCGGTTTATTAATAGAATCGTGTGGGTCGGTTTATTAATAGAATCGTGTGGGTCGGTTTATTAATAGAATCGTGTGGGTCGGTTTATTAATAGAATCGTGTGGGTCGGTTTATTAATTGAATCGTGTGGGTCGGTTTATTAATTGAATCGTGTGGGTCAGTTTATTAATAGAATCGTGTGGGTCAGTTTATTAATTGAATCGTGTGGGTCGGTTTATTAATAGAATCGTGTGGGTCGGTTTATTAATTGAATCGTGTGGGTCGGTTTATTAATAGAATCGTGTGGGTCGGTTTATTAATAGAATCCTGTGGGTCGGTTTATTAATAGAATCGTGTGGGTCGGTTTATTAATAGAATCGTGTGGGTCGGTTTATCAATGGAATCGTGTGGGTCGGTTTATTAATTGAATCGTGTGGGTCGGTTTATTAATAGAATCGTGTGGGTCAGTTTATTAATAGAATCGTGTGGGTCAGTTTATTAATAGAATCGTGTGGGTCGGTTTATTAATGGAATCCTGTGGGTCGGTTTATTAATTGAATCGTGTGGGTCTGTTTATTAATAGAATCGTGTGGGTCGGTTTATTAATAGAATCGTGTGGGTCAGTTTATTAATGGAATCGTGTGGGTCAGTTTATTAATGGAATCGTGTGGGTCGGTTTATTAATAGAATCGTGAGGGTCGGTTTATTAATAGAATCGTGTGGGTCGGTTTATTAATGGAATCGTGTGGGTCGGTTTATTAATAGAAACGTGTGGGTCAGTTTATTAATTGAATCGTGTGGGTCGGTTTATTAATGGAATCGTGTGGGTCGGTTTATTAATAGAATCGTGTGGGTCGGTTTATTAATGGAATCGTGTGGGTCGGTTTATTAATTGAATCGTGTGGGTCGGTTTATTAATAGAATCGTGTGGGTCGGTTTATTAATTGAATCGTGTGGGTCGGTTTATTAATTGAATCGTGTGGGTCGGTTTATTAATTGAATCGTGTGGGTCGGTTTATTAATTGAATCGTGTGGGTCGGTTTATTAATAGAATCGTGTGGGTCGGTTTATTAATTGAATCGTGTGGGTCGGTTTATTAATAGAATCGTGTGGGTCGGTTTATTAATTGAATCGTGTGGGTCGGTTTATTAATTGAATCGTGTGGGTCGGTTTATTAATTGAATCGTGTGGGTCGGTTTATTAATTGAATCGTGTGGGTCGGTTTATTAATAGAATCGTGTGGGTCGGTTTATTAATGGAATCGTGTGGGTCGGTTTATTAATTGAATCGTGTGGGTCGGTTTATTAATTGAATCGTGTGGGTCGGTTTATTAATAGAATCGTGTGGGTCGGTTTATTAATTGAATCGTGTGGGTCGGTTTATTAATTGAATCGTGTGGGTCGGTTTATTAATAGAATCGTGTGGGTCGGTTTATTAATAGAATCGTGTGGGTCGGTTTATTAATAGAATCGTGCGGGTCGGTTTATTAATTGAATCGTGTGGGTCGGTTTATTAATGGAATCGTGTGGGTCGGTTTATTAATAGAATCGTGTGGGTCAGTTTATTAATTGAATCGTGTGGGTCGGTTTATTAATAGAATCGTGTGGGTCGGTTTATTAATAGAATCGTGTGGGTCAGTTTATTAATAGAATCGTGTGGGTCAGTTTATTAATAGAATCGTGTGGGTCGGTTTATTAATGGAATCGTGTGGGTCGGTTTATTAATAGAATCGTGTGGGTCGGTTTATTAATAGAATCGTGTGGGTCGGTTTATTAATAGAATCGTGTGGGTCGGTTTATTAATGGAATCGTGTGGGTCAGTTTATTAATTGAATCGTGCGGGTCGGTTTATTAATAGAATCGTGTGGGTCGGTTTATTAATGGAATCGTGTGGGTCGGTTTATTAATAGAATCGTGTGGGTCGGTTTATTAATTGAATCGTGTGGGTCGGTTTATTAATAGAATCGTGTGGGTCGGTTTATTAATAGAATCCTGTGGGTCGGTTTATTAATGGAATCGTGTGGGTCGGTTTATTAATGGAATCGTGTGGGTCGGTTTATTAATAGAATCGTGTGGGTCGGTTTATTAATAGAATCGTGTGGGTCGGTTTATTAATGGAATCGTGTGGGTCGGTTTATTAATTGAATCGTGTGGGTCGGTTTATTAATTGAATCGTGTGGGTCGGTTTATTAATAGAATCGTGTGGGTCGGTTTATTAATAGAATCGTGTGGGTCGGTTTATTAATAGAATCCTGTGGGTCGGTTTATTAATGGAATCGTGTGGGTCGGTTTATTAATGGAATCGTGTGGGTCGGTTTATTAATGGAATCGTGTGGGTCGGTTTATTAATGGAATCGTGTGGGTCGGTTTATTAATTGAATCGTGTGGGTCGGTTTATTAATAGAATCTTGTGGGTCGGTTTATTAATAGAATCGTGTGGGTCGGTTTATTAATAGAATCGTGTGGGTCGGTTTATTAATGGAATCGTGTGGGTCGGTTTATTAATTGAATCGTGTGGGTCGGTTTATTAATTGAATCGTGTGGGTCGGTTTATTAATAGAATCGTGTGGGTCGGTTTATTAATTGAATCGTGTGGGTCAGTTTATTAATAGAATCGTGTGGGTCGGTTTATTAATGGAATCGTGTGGGTCGGTTTATTAATTGAATCGTGTGGGTCGGTTTATTAATTGAATCGTGTGGGTCGGTTTATTAATAGAATCGTGTGGGTCGGTTTATTAATTGAATCGTGTGGGTCGGTTTATTAATTGAATCGTGTGGGTCGGTTTATTAATAGAATCGTGTGGGTCGGTTTATTAATAGAATCGTGTGGGTCGGTTTATTAATGGAATCGTGTGGGTCGGTTTATTAATGGAATCGTGTGGGTCGGTTTATTAATAGAATCGTGTGGGTCGGTTTATTAATAGAATCGTGTGGGTCGGTTTATTAATGGAATCGTGTGGGTCGGTTTATTAATTGAATCGTGTGGGTCGGTTTATTAATTGAATCGTGTGGGTCGGTTTATTAATAGAATCGTGTGGGTCGGTTTATTAATAGAATCGTGTGGGTCGGTTTATTAATGGAATCGTGTGGGTCGGTTTATTAATTGAATCGTGTGGGTCGGTTTATTAATTGAATCGTGTGGGTCGGTTTATTAATAGAATCGTGTGGGTCGGTTTATTAATAGAATCGTGTGGGTCGGTTTATTAATAGAATCGTGTGGGTCGGTTTATTAATGGAATCGTGTGGGTCGGTTTATTAATAGAATCGTGTGGGTCGGTTTATTAATTGAATCGTGTGGGTCGGTTTATTAATTGAATCGTGTGGGTCGGTTTATTAATAGAATCGTGTGGGTCGGTTTATTAATGGAATCGTGTGGGTCGGTTTATTAATGGAATCGTGTGGGTCGGTTTATTAATAGAATCGTGTGGGTCGGTTTATTAATAGAATCGTGTGGGTCGGTTTATTAATGGAATCGTGTGGGTCGGTTTATTAATAGAATCGTGTGGGTCGGTTTATTAATAGAATCCTGTGGGTCGGTTTATTAATTGAATCGTGTGGGTCGGTTTATTAATGGAATCGTGTGGGTCGGTTTATTAATGGAATCGTGTGGGTCAGTTTATTAATGAATCCTGTGGGTCGGTTTATTAATTGAATCGTGTGGGTCGGTTTATTAATAGAATCGTGTGGGTCGGTTTATTAATAGAATCGTGTGGGTCGGTTTATTAATAGAATCGTGTGGGTCGGTTTATTAATAGAATCGTGTGGGTCGGTTTATTAATTGAATCGTGTGGGTCGGTTTATTAATGAATCCTGTGGGTCGGTTTATTAATTGAATCGTGTGGGTCGGTTTATTAATAGAATCGTGTGGGTCGGTTTATTAATAGAATCGTGTGGGTCGGTTTATTAATAGAATCGTGTGGGTCGGTTTATTAATAGAATCGTGTGGGTCGGTTTATTAATAGAATCGTGTGGGTCGGTTTGTTAATAGAGTCGTGTGGGTCGGTTTATTAATAGAATCGTGTGGGTCGGTTTATTAATGGAATCGTGTGGGTCGGTTTATTAATAGAATCGTGTGGGTCTGTTTATTAATAGAATCGTGTGGGTCGGTTTATTAATAGAATCGTGTGGGTCGGTTTATTAATGGAATCGTGTGGGTCGGTTTATTAATGGAATCGTGTGGGTCGGTTTATTAATGGAATCGTGTGGGTCGGTTTATTAATTGAATCGTGTGGGTCGGTTTATTAATTGAATCGTGTGGGTCGGTTTATTAATGGAATCGTGTGGGTCGGTTTATTAATGGAATCGTGTGGGTCGGTTTATTAATTGAATCGTGTGGGTCGGTTTATTAATAGAATCGTGTGGGTCAGTTTATTAATTGAATCGTGTGGGTCGGTTTATTAATAGAATCGTGTGGGTCGGTTTATTAATTGAATCGTGTGGGTCGGTTTATTAATGGAATCGTGTGGGTCGGTTTATTAATAGAATCGTGTGGGTCAGTTTATTAATTGAATCGTGTGGGTCGGTTTATTAATAGAATCGTGTGGGTCGGTTTATTAATAGAATCGTGTGGGTCAGTTTATTAATTGAATCGTGTGGGTCGGTTTATTAATAGAATCGTGTGGGTCAGTTTATTAATTGAATCGTGTGGGTCGGTTTATTAATGGAATCGTGTGGGTCGGTTTATTAATAGAATCGTGTGGGTCGGTTTATTAATAGAATCGTGTGGGTCGGTTTATTAATTGAAACGTGTGGGTCGGTTTATTAATGGAATCGTGTGGGTCGGTTTATTAATAGAATCGTGTGGGTCGGTTTATTAATTGAAACGTGTGGGTCGGTTTATTAATAGAATCGTGTGGGTCAGTTTATTAATAGAATCGTGTGGGTCGGTTTATTAATAGAATCGTGTGGGTCGGTTTATTAATTGAATCGTGTGGGTCGGTTTATTAATGGAATCGTGTGGGTCGGTTTATTAATTGAATCGTGTGGGTCGGTTTATTAATAGAATCGTGTGGGTCAGTTTATTAATAGAATCGTGTGGGTCGGTTTATTAATAGAATCGTGTGGGTCGGTTTATTAATTGAATCGTGTGGGTCGGTTTATTAATAGAATCGTGTGGGTCGGTTTATTAATGGAATCGTGTGGGTCGGTTTATTAATAGAATCGTGTGGGTCGGTTTATTAATGGAATCGTGTGGGTCAGTTTATTAATTGAATCGTGTGGGTCGGTTTATTAATTGAATCGTGTGGGTCAGTTTATTAATTGAATCGTGTGGGTCGGTTTATTAATTGAATCGTGTGGGTCGGTTTATTAATAGAATCGTGTGGGTCGGTTTATTAATTGAATCGTGTGGGTCGGTTTATTAATAGAATCGTGTGGGTCGGTTTATTAATTGAATCGTGTGGGTCGGTTTATTAATTGAATCGTGTGGGTCGGTTTATTAATAGAATCGTGTGGGTCGGTTTATTAATAGAATCGTGTGGGTCGGTTTATTAATTGAATCGTGTGGGTCAGTTTATTAATTGAATCGTGTGGGTCGGTTTATTAATTGAATCGTGTGGGTCGGTTTATTAATAGAATCGTGTGGGTCGGTTTATTAATTGAATCGTGTGGGTCGGTTTATTAATAGAATCGTGTGGGTCGGTTTATTAATTGAATCGTGTGGGTCGGTTTATTAATTGAATCGTGTGGGTCGGTTTATTAATAGAATCGTGTGGGTCGGTTTATTAATTGAATCGTGTGGGTCGGTTTATTAATAGAATCGTGTGGGTCGGTTTATTAATGGAATCGTGTGGGTCGGTTTATTAATAGAATCGTGTGGGTCGGTTTATTAATAGAATCGTGTGGGTCGGTTTATTAATTGAATCGTGTGGGTCGGTTTATTAATAGAATCGTGTGGGTCGGTTTATTAATAGAATCGTGTGGGTCGGTTTATTAATAGAATCGTGTGGGTCGGTTTATTAATAGAATCGTGTGGGTCGGTTTATTAATAGAATCGTGTGGGTCGGTTTATTAATTGAATCGTGTGGGTCGGTTTATTAATAGAATCGTGTGGGTCAGTTTATTAATTGAATCGTGTGGGTCGGTTTATTAATTGAATCGTGTGGGTCGGTTTATTAATAGAATCGTGTGGGTCGGTTTATTAATAGAATCGTGTGGGTCGGTTTATTAATAGAATCGTGTGGGTCGGTTTATTAATGGAATCGTGTGGGTCGGTTTATTAATAGAATCGTGTGGGTCGGTTTATTAATTGAATCGTGTGGGTCGGTTTATTAATAGAATCGTGTGGGTCAGTTTATTAATTGAATCGTGTGGGTCGGTTTATTAATTGAATCGTGTGGGTCGGTTTATTAATAGAATCGTGTGGGTCGGTTTATTAATTGAATCGTGTGGGTCGGTTTATTAATAGAATCGTGTGGGTCGGTTTATTAATAGAATCGTGTGGGTCAGTTTATTAATGGAATCGTGTGGGTCGGTTTATTAATAGAATCGTGTGGGTCGGTTTATTAATAGAATCCTGTGGGTCGGTTTATTAATAGAATCGTGTGGGTCGGTTTATTAATAGAATCGTGTGGGTCGGTTTATTAATAGAATCGTGTGGGTCAGTTTATTAATTGAATCGTGTGGGTCGGTTTATTAATAGAATCGTGTGGGTCGGTTTATTAATTGAATCGTGTGGGTCGGTTTATTAATAGAATCGTGTGGGTCGGTTTATTAATTGAATCGTGTGGGTCGGTTTATTAATTGAATCGTGTGGGTCGGTTTATTAATTGAATCGTGTGGGTCGGTTTATTAATTGAATCGTGTGGGTCGGTTTATTAATTGAATCGTGTGGGTCGGTTTATTAATAGAATCCTGTGGGTCGGTTTATTAATGGAATCGTGTGGGTCGGTTTATTAATAGAATCGTGTGGGTCGGTTTATTAATAGAATCGTGTGGGTCGGTTTATTAATTGAATCGTGTGGGTCGGTTTATTAATTGAATCGTGTGGGTCGGTTTATTAATTGAATCGTGTGGGTCGGTTTATTAATAGAATCGTGTGGGTCGGTTTATTAATAGAATCGTGCGGGTCGGTTTATTAATAGAATCGTGTGGGTCGGTTTATTAATTGAATCGTGTGGGTCGGTTTATTAATTGAATCGTGTGGGTCGGTTTATTAATAGAATCGTGTGGGTCGGTTTATTAATTGAATCGTGTGGGTCGGTTTATTAATTGAATCGTGTGGGTCGGTTTATTAATTGAATCGTGTGGGTCGGTTTATTAATTGAATCGTGTGGGTCGGTTTATTAATTGAATCGTGTGGGTCGGTTTATTAATAGAATCGTGTGGGTCGGTTTATTAATAGAATCGTGTGGGTCTGTTTATTAATAGAATCGTGTGGGTCGGTTTATTAATTGAATCGTGTGGGTCGGTTTATTAATTGAATCGTGTGGGTCGGTTTATTAATAGAATCCTGTGGGTCGGTTTATTAATGGAATCGTGTGGGTCGGTTTATTAATAGAATCGTGTGGGTCGGTTTATTAATAGAATCGTGTGGGTCGGTTTATTAATTGAATCGTGTGGGTCGGTTTATTAATTGAATCGTGTGGGTCGGTTTATTAATTGAATCGTGTGGGTCGGTTTATTAATTGAATCGTGTGGGTCGGTTTATTAATGGAATCGTGTGGGTCGGTTTATTAATTGAATCGTGTGGGTCGGTTTATTAATTGAATCGTGTGGGTCGGTTTATTAATTGAATCGTGTGGGTCGGTTTATTAATGGAATCGTGTGGGTCGGTTTATTAATTGAATCGTGTGGGTCGGTTTATTAATGGAATCGTGTGGGTCGGTTTATTAATAGAATCGTGCGGGTCAGTTTATTAATAGAATCGTGTGGGTCGGTTTATTAATAGAATCCTGTGGGTCGGTTTATTAATAGAATCGTGTGGGTCGGTTTATTAATAGAATCCTGTGGGTCGGTTTATTAATAGAATCGTGTGGGTCAGTTTATTAATAGAATCGTGTGGGTCAGTTTATTAATAGAATCGTGTGGGTCGGTTTATTAATAGAATCGTGTGGGTCGGTTTATTAATGGAATCGTGTGGGTCGGTTTATTAATTGAATCCTGTGGGTCGGTTTATTAATAGAATCGTGTGGGTCAGTTTATTAATAGAATCGTGTGGGTCAGTTTATTAATTGAATCGTGTGGGTCGGTTTATTAATAGAATCCTGTGGGTCGGTTTATTAATAGAATCGTGTGGGTCAGTTTATTAATAGAATCGTGTGGGTCGGTTTATTAATAGAATCCTGTGGGTCGGTTTATTAATAGAATCGTGTGGGTCAGTTTATTAATAGAATCGTGTGGGTCAGTTTATTAATAGAATCGTGTGGGTCGGTTTATTAATTGAATCGTGTGGGTCGGTTTATTAATTGAATCGTGTGGGTCGGTTTATTAATAGAATCCTGTGGGTCGGTTTATTAATAGAATCCTGTGGGTCGGTTTATTAATAGAATCGTGTGGGTCGGTTTATTAATAGAATCGTGCGGGTCGGTTTATTAATTGAATCGTGTGGGTCGGTTTATTAATAGAATCGTGTGGGTCGGTTTATTAATAGAATCGTGTGGGTCGGTTTATTAATAGAATCGTGTGGGTCGGTTTATTAATTGAATCGTGTGGGTCGGTTTATTAATAGAATCGTGTGGGTCGGTTTATTAATAGAATCGTGCGGGTCGGTTTATTAATTGAATCGTGTGGGTCGGTTTATTAATAGAATCGTGTGGGTCGGTTTATTAATAGAATCGTGTGGGTCGGTTTATTAATAGAATCGTGCGGGTCGGTTTATTAATTGAATCGTGTGGGTCGGTTTATTAATAGAATCGTGTGGGTCGGTTTATTAATAGAATCGTGTGGGTCGGTTTATTAATAGAATCGTGCGGGTCGGTTTATTAATTGAATCGTGTGGGTCGGTTTATTAATAGAATCGTGTGGGTCGGTTTATTAATGGAATCGTGTGGGTCGGTTTATTAATGGAATCGTGTGGGTCGGTTTATTAATAGAATCGTGTGGGTCGGTTTATTAATGGAATCGTGTGGGTCGGTTTATTAATAGAATCGTGTGGGTCGGTTTATTAATAGAATCGTGTGGGTCGGTTTATTAATAGAATCGTGTGGGTCAGTTTATTAATGGAATCGTGTGGGTCGGTTTATTAATAGAATCGTGTGGGTCGGTTTATTAATAGAATCGTGTGGGTCGGTTTATTAATAGAATCGTGTGGGTCGGTTTATTAATAGAATCGTGTGGGTCGGTTTATTAATAGAATCGTGTGGGTCGGTTTATTAATGGAATCGTGTGGGTCAGTTTATTAATAGAATCGTGTGGGTCGGTTTATTAATAGAATCGTGTGGGTCGGTTTATTAATAGAATCGTGTGGGTCGGTTTATTAATAGAATCGTGTGGGTCGGTTTATTAATGGAATCGTGTGGGTCGGTTTATTAATGGAATCGTGTGGGTCGGTTTATTAATAGAATCGTGTGGGTCGGTTTATTAATAGAATCGTGTGGGTCGGTTTATTAATAGAATCGTGTGGGTCGGTTTATTAATTGAATCGTGTGGGTCGGTTTATTAATGGAATCGTGTGGGTCGGTTTATTAATGGAATCGTGTGGGTCGGTTTATTAATTGAATCGTGTGGGTCGGTTTATTAATTGAATCGTGTGGGTCGGTTTATTAATGGAATCGTGTGGGTCGGTTTATTAATAGAATCGTGTGGGTCGGTTTATTAATAGAATCGTGTGGGTCAGTTTATTAATGGAATCGTGTGGGTCGGTTTATTAATAGAATCGTGTGGGTCGGTTTATTAATGGAATCGTGTGGGTCGGTTTATTAATGGAATCGTGTGGGTCGGTTTATTAATAGAATCGTGTGGGTCGGTTTATTAATGGAATCGTGTGGGTCGGTTTATTAATAGAATCGTGTGGGTCGGTTTATTAATTGAATCGTGTGGGTCGGTTTATCAATGGAATCGTGTGGGTCGGTTTATTAATGGAATCGTGTGGGTCGGTTTATTAATGGAATCGTGTGGGTCGGTTTATTAATTGAATCGTGTGGGTCGGTTTATTAATGGAATCGTGTGGGTCGGTTTATTAATGGAATCGTGTGGGTCGGTTTATTAATGGAATCGTGTGGGTCGGTTTATTAATAGAATCGTGTGGGTCGGTTTATTAATTGAATCGTGTGGGTCGGT
Organism: Heptranchias perlo; assembly: GCF_035084215.1. Taxonomy (NCBI): domain Eukaryota; kingdom Metazoa; phylum Chordata; class Chondrichthyes; order Hexanchiformes; family Hexanchidae; genus Heptranchias; species Heptranchias perlo. Next base: position 105,066 of record NW_027139567.1, read on the forward strand.
TTATTAATGGAATCGTGTGGGTCGGTTTATTAATGGAATCGTGTGGGTCGGTTTATTAATGGAATCGTGTGGGTCGGTTTATTAATAGAATCGTGTGGGTCGGTTTATTAATTGAATCGTGTGGGTCGGTTTATTAATTGAATCGTGTGGGTCGGTTTATTAATAGAATCGTGTGGGTCGGTTTATTAATAGAATCGTGTGGGTCGGTTTATTAATAGAATCGTGTGGGTCGGTTTATTAATAGAATCGTGTGGGTCGGTTTATTAATAGAATCGTGTGGGTCGGTTTATTAATAGAATCGTGTGGGTCGGTTTATTAATAGAATCGTGTGGGTCGGTTTATTAATTGAATCGTGTGGGTCGGTTTATTAATTGAATCGTGTGGGTCGGTTTATTAATGGAATCGTGTGGGTCGGTTTATTAATTGAATCGTGTGGGTCGGTTTATTAATGGAATCGTGTGGGTCGGTTTATTAATGGAATCGTGTGGGTCGGTTTATTAATGGAATCGTGTGGGTCGGTTTATTAATGGAATCGTGTGGGTCGGTTTATTAATGGAATCGTGTGGGTCGGTTTATTAATGGAATCGTGTGGGTCGGTTTATTAATGGAATCGTGTGGGTCGGTTTATTAATTGAATCGTGTGGGTCGGTTTATTAATAGAATCGTGTGGGTCGGTTTATTAATTGAATCGTGTGGGTCGGTTTATTAATTGAATCGTGTGGGTCGGTTTATTAATTGAATCGTGTGGGTCGGTTTATTAATTGAATCGTGTGGGTCGGTTTATTAATAGAATCGTGTGGGTCGGTTTATTAATTGAATCGTGTGGGTCGGTTTATTAATTGAATCGTGTGGGTCGGTTTATTAATGGAATCGTGTGGGTCGGTTTATTAATGGAATCGTGTGGGTCGGTTTATTAATAGAATCGTGTGGGTCGGTTTATTAATTGAATCGTGTGGGTCGGTTTATTAATTGAATCGTGTGGGTCGGTTTATTAATTGAATCGTGTGGGTCGGTTTATTAATTGAATCGTGTGGGTCGGTTTATTAATAGAATCGTGTGGGTCGGTTTATTAATTGAATCGTGTGGGTCGGTTTATTAATAGAATCGTGTGGGTCGGTTTATTAATAGAATCGTGTGGGTCGGTTTATTAATGGAATCGTGTGGGTCGGTTTATTAATAGAATCGTGTGGGTCGGTTTATTAATGGAATCGTGTGGGTCGGTTTATTAATAGAATCGTGTGGGTCGGTTTATTAATAGAATCGTGTGGGTCGGTTTATTAATGGAATCGTGTGGGTCGGTTTATTAATTGAATCGTGTGGGTCGGTTTATTAATAGAATCGTGTGGGTCGGTTTATTAATGGAATCGTGTGGGTCGGTTTATTAATGGAATCGTGTGGGTTGGTTTATTAATTGAATCGTGTGGGTCGGTTTATTAATAGAATCGTGTGGGTCGGTTTATTAATAGAATCGTGTGGGTCGGTTTATTAATGGAATCGTGTGGGTCGGTTTATTAATTGAATCGTGCGGGTCGGTTTATTAATAGAATCGTGTGGGTCGGTTTATTAATAGAATCGTGTGGGTCGGTTTATTAATGGAATCGTGTGGGTCGGTTTATTAATTGAATCGTGTGGGTCGGTTTATTAATAGAATCGTGTGGGTCGGTTTATTAATGGAATCGTGTGGGTCGGTTTATTAATTGAATCGTGTGGGTCGGTTTATTAATGGAATCGTGTGGGTTGGTTTATTAATTGAATCGTGTGGGTCGGTTTATTAATAGAATCGTGTGGGTCGGTTTATTAATGGAATCGTGTGGGTCGGTTTATTAATGGAATCGTGTGGGTCGGTTTATTAATGGAATCGTGCGGGTCGGTTTATTAATGGAATCGTGCGGGTCGGTTTATTAATAGAATCGTGTGGGTCGGTTTATTAATAGAATCGTGTGGGTCGGTTTATTAATTGAATCGTGTGGGTCGGTTTATTAATAGAATCGTGTGGGTCGGTTTATTAATTGAATCGTGTGGGTCGGTTTATTAATAGAATCGTGTGGGTCGGTTTATTAATTGAATCGTGTGGGTCGGTTTATTAATAGAATCGTGTGGGTCGGTTTATTAATAGAATCGTGTGGGTCGGTTTATTAATGGAATCGTGTGGGTCAGTTTATTAATTGAATCGTGTGGGTCGGTTTATTAATAGAATCGTGTGGGTCGGTTTATTAATTGAATCGTGTGGGTCGGTTTATTAATAGAATCGTGTGGGTCGGTTTATTAATTGAATCGTGTGGGTCGGTTTATTAATAGAATCGTGTGGGTCGGTTTATTAATAGAATCGTGTGGGTCGGTTTATTAATTGAATCGTGTGGGTCGGTTTATTAATAGAATCGTGTGGGTCGGTTTATTAATGGAATCGTGTGGGTCGGTTTATTAATAGAATCGTGTGGGTCGGTTTATTAATGGAATCGTGTGGGTCGGTTTATTAATTGAATCGTGCGGGTCGGTTTATTAATTGAATCGTGTGGGTCGGTTTATTAATAGAATCGTGCGGGTCGGTTTATTAATTGAATCGTGTGGGTCGGTTTATTAATAGAATCGTGTGGGTCAGTTTATTAATAGAATCGTGTGGGTCGGTTTATTAATTGAATCGTGTGGGTCGGTTTATTAATTGAATCGTGTGGGTCGGTTTATTAATAGAATCGTGTGGGTCGGTTTATTAATAGAATCGTGTGGGTCGGTTTATTAATAGAATCGTGTGGGTCGGTTTATTAATGGAATCGTGTGGGTCGGTTTATTAATAGAATCGTGTGGGTCAGTTTATTAATGGAATCGTGTGGGTCGGTTTATTAATAGAATCGTGTGGGTCAGTTTATTAATAGAAACGTGTGGGTCAGTTTATTAATTGAATCGTGTGGGTCGGTTTATTAATGGAATCGTGTGGGTCGGTTTATTAATAGAAACGTGTGGGTCAGTTTATTAATTGAATCGTGTGGGTCGGTTTATTAATGGAATCGTGTGGGTCGGTTTATTAATGGAATCGTGTGGGTCGGTTTATTAATAGAATCGTGTGGGTCGGTTTATTAATTGAATCGTGTGGGTCGGTTTATTAATAGAATCGTGTGGGTCAGTTTATTAATGAATCGTGTGGGTCGGTTTATTAATTGAATCGTGTGGGTCAGTTTATTAATGAATCGTGTGGGTCGGTTTATTAATTGAATCGTGTGGGTCGGTTTATTAATGGAATCGTGTGGGTCGGTTTATTAATAGAATCGTGTGGGTCGGTTTATTAATTGAATCGTGTGGGTCGGTTTATTAATTGAATCGTGTGGGTCGGTTTATTAATAGAATCGTGTGGGTCGGTTTATTAATAGAATCGTGTGGGTCGGTTTATTAATTGAATCGTGTGGGTCGGTTTATTAATAGAATCGTGTGGGTCGGTTTATTAATAGAATCGTGTGGGTCGGTTTATTAATTGAATCGTGTGGGTCAGTTTATTAATTGAATCGTGTGGGTCAGTTTATTAATTGAATCGTGTGGGTCGGTTTATTAATTGAATCGTGTGGGTCGGTTTATTAATAGAATCGTGTGGGTCGGTTTATTAATAGAATCGTGTGGGTCGGTTTATTAATAGAAACGTGTGGGTCGGTTTATTAATAGAATCGTGTGGGTCGGTTTATTAATAGAATCGTGTGGGTCGGTTTATTAATAGAAACGTGTGGGTCGGTTTATTAATAGAATCGTGTGGGTCAGTTTATTAATAGAATCGTGTGGGTCGGTTTATTAATAGAATCGTGTGGGTCGGTTTATTAATTGAATCGTGTGGGTCGGTTTATTAATTGAATCGTGTGGGTCGGTTTATTAATGGAATCGTGTGGGTCGGTTTATTAATGGAATCGTGTGGGTCGGTTTATTAATAGAATCGTGTGGGTCGGTTTATTAATAGAATCGTGTGGGTCGGTTTATTAATAGAATCGTGTGGGTCGGTTTATTAATAGAATCGTGTGGGTCGGTTTATTAATTGAATCGTGTGGGTCGGTTTATTAATTGAATCGTGTGGGTCGGTTTATTAATGGAATCGTGTGGGTCGGTTTATTAATAGAATCGTGTGGGTCGGTTTATTAATAGAAACGTGTGGGTCGGTTTATTAATGGAATCGTGTGGGTCAGTTTATTAATGGAATCGTGTGGGTCGGTTTATTAATAGAATCGTGTGGGTCGGTTTATTAATAGAATCGTGTGGGTCAGTTTATTAATGGAATCGTGTGGGTCAGTTTATTAATGGAATCGTGTGGGTCGGTTTATTAATGGAATCGTGTGGGTCGGTTTATTAATAGAATCGTGTGGGTCAGTTTATTAATGGAATCGTGTGGGTCAGTTTATTAATGGAATCGTGTGGGTCGGTTTATTAATAGAATCGTGTGGGTCGGTTTATTAATAGAATCGTGCGGGATGGTTTATTAATTGAATCGTGTGGGTCGGTTTATTAATGGAATCGTGTGGGTCGGTTTATTAATAGAATCGTGTGGGTCAGTTTATTAATAGAATCGTGTGGGTCAGTTTATTAATGGAATCGTGTGGGTCGGTTTATTAATAGAATCGTGTGGGTCAGTTTATTAATGGAATCGTGTGGGTCGGTTTATTAATAGAATCGTGTGGGTCAGTTTATTAATGGAATCGTGTGGGTCGGTTTATTAATAGAATCGTGTGGGTCAGTTTATTAATGGAATCGTGTGGGTCGGTTTATTAATAGAATCGTGTGGGTCAGTTTATTAATGGAATCGTGTGGGTCGGTTTATTAATGGAATCGTGTGGGTCAGTTTATTAATAGAATCGTGTGGGTCAGTTTATTAATGGAATCGTGTGGTTCGGTTTATTAATAGAATCGTGTGGGTCGGTTTATTAATAGAATCGTGTGGGTCGGTTTATTAATGGAATCGTGTGGGTCGGTTTATTAATAGAATCGTGTGGGTCAGTTTATTAATGGAATCGTGTGGGTCGGTTTATTAATAGAATCGTGTGGGTCAGTTTATTAATGGAATCGTGTGGGTCGGTTTATTAATGGAATCGTGTGGGTCAGTTTATTAATAGAATCGTGTGGGTCAGTTTATTAATGGAATCGTGTGGGTCAGTTTATTAATAGAATCGTGTGGGTCAGTTTATTAATGGAATCGTGTGGGTCGGTTTATTAATAGAATCGTGTGGGTCAGTTTATTAATGGAATCGTGTGGGTCGGTTTATTAATAGAATCGTGTGGGTCGGTTTATTAATAGAATCGTGTGGGTCGGTTTATTAATGGAATCGTGTGGGTCGGTTTATTAATGGAATCGTGTGGGTCGGTTTATTAATGGAATCGTGTGGGTCGGTTTATTAATGGAATCGTGTGGGTCGGTTTATTAATGGAATCGTGTGGGTCGGTTTATTAATAGAATCGTGCGGGTCGGTTTATTAATTGAATCGTGTGGGTCGGTTTATTAATTGAATCGTGCGGGTCAGTTTATTAATTGAATCGTGTGGGTCGGTTTATTAATAGAATCGTGTGGGTCGGTTTATTAATTGAATCGTGTGGGTCGGTTTATTAATAGAATCGTGTGGGTCGGTTTATTAATTGAATCGTGTGGGTCGGTTTATTAATAGAATCGTGTGGGTCGGTTTATTAATGGAATCGTGTGGGTCGGTTTATTAATGGAATCGTGTGGGTCGGTTTATTAATAGAATCGTGTGGGTCGGTTTATTAATAGAATCGTGTGGGTCGGTTTATTAATAGAATCGTGTGGGTCGGTTTATTAATAGAATCGTGTGGGTCGGTTTATTAATTGAATCGTGTGGGTCGGTTTATTAATTGAATCGTGTGGGTCGGTTTATTAATTGAATCGTGTGGGTCGGTTTATTAATTGAATCGTGTGGGTCGGTTTATTAATTGAATCGTGCGGGTCGGTTTATTAATAGAAACGTGTGGGTCGGTTTATTAATTGAATCGTGTGGGTCGGTTTATTAATAGAATCGTGTGGGTCGGTTTATTAATAGAATCGTGTGGGTGGGTTTATTAATGGAATCGTGTGGGTCGGTTTATTAATAGAATCGTGTGGGTCGGTTTATTAATAGAATCGTGTGGGTCGGTTTATTAATGGAATCGTGTGGGTCGGTTTATTAATAGAATCGTGTGGGTCGGTTTATTAATTGAATCGTGTGGGTCGGTTTATTAATAGAATCGTGTGGGTCGGTTTATTAATAGAATCGTGTGGGTCGGTTTATTAATGGAATCGTGTGGGTCGGTTTATTAATTGAATCGTGTGGGTCGGTTTATTAATTGAATCGTGTGGGTCGGTTTATTAATTGAATCGTGTGGGTCGGTTTATTAATTGAATCGTGTGGGTCGGTTTATTAATTGAATCGTGTGGGTCGGTTTATTAATTGAATCGTGCGGGTCGGTTTATTAATAGAAACGTGTGGGTCGGTTTATTAATTGAATCGTGTGGGTCGGTTTATTAATAGAATCGTGTGGGTCGGTTTATTAATAGAATCGTGTGGGTGGGTTTATTAATGGAATCGTGTGGGTCGGTTTATTAATAGAATCGTGTGGTTCGGTTTATTAATAGAATCGTGTGGGTCGGTTTATTAATGGAATCGTGTGGGTCAGTTTATTAATTGAAACGTGTGGGTCGGTTTATTAATGGAATCGTGTGGGTCGGTTTATTAATAGAATCGTGTGGGTCGGTTTATTAATGGAATCGTGTGGGTCGGTTTATTAATAGAATCGTGTGGGTCAGTTTATTAATAGAATCGTGTGGGTCGGTTTATTAATTGAATCGTGTGGGTCGGTTTATTAATAGAATCGTGTGGGTCGGTTTATTAATAGAATCGTGTGGGTCAGTTTATTAATAGAATCGTGTGGGTCAGTTTATTAATAGAAACGTGTGGGTCGGTTTATTAATTGAATCGTGTGGGTCAGTTTATTAATGGAATCGTGTGGGTCGGTTTATTAATAGAATCGTGTGGGTCAGTTTATTAATAGAATCGTGTGGGTCGGTTTATTAATGAATCGTGTGGGTCAGTTTATTAATGGAATCGTGTGGGTCGGTTTATTAATAGAATCGTGTGGGTCGGTTTATTAATAGAATCGTGTGGGTCGGTTTATTAATTGAATCGTGTGGGTCGGTTTATTAATAGAATCGTGTGGGTCGGTTTATTAATTGAATCGTGTGGGTCGGTTTATTAATAGAATCGTGTGGGTCAGTTTATTAATAGAATCGTGTGGGTCGGTTTATTAATTGAATCGTGCGGGTCGGTTTATTAATTGAATCGTGTGGGTCGGTTTATTAATTGAATCGTGTGGGTCAGTTTATTAATGGAATCGTGTGGGTCGGTTTATTAATAGAATCGTGTGGGTCAGTTTATTAATAGAATCGTGTGGGTCGGTTTATTAATTGAATCGTGTGGGTCGGTTTATTAATTGAATCGTGTGGGTCGGTTTATTAATAGAATCGTGTGGGTCAGTTTATTAATTGAATCGTGTGGGTCGGTTTATTAATAGAATCGTGTGGGTCGGTTTATTAATAGAAACGTGTGGGTCAGTTTATTAATAGAATCGTGTGGGTCGGTTTATTAATAGAATCGTGTGGGTCGGTTTATTAATTGAATCGTGTGGGTCGGATTATTAATTGAATCGTGTGGGTCGGTTTATTAATAGAATCGTGTGGGTCGGTTTATTAATAGAATCGTGTGGGTCAGTTTATTAATGGAATCGTGTGGGTCGGTTTATTAATAGAATCGTGTGGGTCGGTTTATTAATAGAATCGTGTGGGTCAGTTTATTAATGGAATCGTGTGGGTCGGTTTATTAATAGAATCGTGTGGGTCGGTTTATTAATAGAATCGTGTGGGTCGGTTTATTAATAGAATCGTGTGGGTCAGTTTATTAATGGAATCGTGTGGGTCGGTTTATTAATAGAATCGTGTGGGTCGGTTTATTAATGGAATCGTGTGGGTCGGTTTATTAATAGAATCGTGTGGGTCGGTTTATTAATAGAATCGTGTGGGTCAGTTTATTAATGGAATCGTGTGGGTCGGTTTATTAATAGAATCGTGTGGGTCAGTTTATTAATGGAATCGTGTGGGTCGGTTTATTAATAGAATCGTGTGGGTCAGTTTATTAATGGAATCGTGTGGGTCGGTTTATTAATAGAATCGTGTGGGTCGGTTTATTAATAGAATCGTGTGGGTCGGTTTATTAATGGAATCGTGTGGGTCGGTTTATTAATTGAATCGTGTGGGTCGGTTTATTAATAGAATCGTGTGGGTCGGTTTATTAATAGAATCGTGTGGGTCGGTTTATTAATGGAATCGTGTGGGTCGGTTTATTAATAGAATCGTGTGGGTCGGTTTATTAATGGAATCGTGTGGGTCGGTTTATTAATAGAATCGTGTGGGTCGGTTTATTAATGGAATCGTGTGGGTCGGTTTATTAATTGAATCGTGTGGGTCGGTTTATTAATTGAATCGTGTGGGTCGGTTTATTAATTGAATCGTGTGGGTCGGTTTATTAATAGAATCGTGTGGGTTGGTTTATTAATAGAATCGTGTGGGTCAGTTTATTAATGGAATCGTGTGGGTCGGTTTATTAATAGAATCGTGGGGGTCGGTTTATTAATTGAATCGTGTGGGTCGGTTTATTAATGGAATCGTGTGGGTCGGTTTATTAATTGAATCGTGTGGGTCGGTTTATTAATAGAATCGTGTGGGTCGGTTTATTAATTGAATCGTGTGGGTCGGTTTATTAATAGAATCGTGTGGGTCGGTTTATTAATAGAATCGTGTGGGTCGGTTTATTAATAGAATCGTGTGGGTCGGTTTATTAATAGAATCGTGTGGGTCGGTTTATTAATGGAATCGTGTGGGTCGGTTTATTAATGGAATCGTGTGGGTCGGTTTATTAATAGAAACGTGTGGGTCGGTTTATTAATAGAATCGTGTGGGTCGGTTTATTAATAGAATCGTGTGGGTCTGTTTATTAATTGAATCGTGTGGGTCGGTTTATTAATAGAATCGTGTGGGTCGGTTTATTAATTGAATCGTGTGGGTCGGTTTATTAATAGAATCGTGTGGGTCGGTTTATTAATAGAATCGTGTGGGTCGGTTTATTAATAGAAACGTGTGGGTCGGTTTATTAATAGAATCGTGTGGGTCGGTTTATTAATAGAATCGTGTGGGTCAGTTTATTAATAGAATCGTGTGGGTCGGTTTATTAATGGAATCGTGTGGGTCAGTTTATTAATAGAATCGTGTGGGTCAGTTTATTAATAGAATCGTGTGGGTCGGTTTATTAATTGAATCGTGTGGGTCGGTTTATTAATAGAATCGTGTGGGTCAGTTTATTAATAGAATCGTGTGGGTCGGTTTATTAATGGAATCGTGTGGGTCAGTTTATTAATTGAATCGTGTGGGTCGGTTTATTAATAGAAACGTGTGGGTCGGTTTATTAATAGAATCGTGTGGGTCGGTTTATTAATAGAATCGTGTGGGTCAGTTTATTAATAGAATCGTGTGGGTCGGTTTATTAATGGAATCGTGTGGGTCAGTTTATTAATTGAATCGTGTGGGTCGGTTTATTAATGGAATCGTGTGGGTCGGTTTATTAATAGAATCGTGTGGGTCGGTTTATTAATTGAATCGTGTGGGTCGGTTTATTAATAGAATCCTGTGGGTCGGTTTATTAATGGAATCGTGTGGGTCGGTTTATTAATAGAATCGTGTGGGTCAGTTTATTAATGGAATCGTGTGGGTCGGTTTATTAATAGAAACGTGTGGGTCGGTTTATTAATAGAATCGTGTGGGTCCGTTTATTAATTGAATCGTGTGGGTCAGTTTATTAATAGAATCGTGTGGGTCGGTTTATTAATAGAATCGTGTGGGTCGGTTTATTAATAGAATCGTGTGGGTCCGTTTATTAATTGAATCGTGTGGGTCGGTTTATTAATAGAATCGTGTGGGTCGGTTTATTAATAGAATCGTGTGGGTCAGTTTATTAATAGAATCGTGTGGGTCGGTTTATTAATTGAATCCTGTGGGTCGGTTTATTAATGGAATCGTGTGGGTCAGTTTATTAATAGAATCGTGTGGGTCGGTTTATTAATTGAATCGTGTGGGTCGGTTTATTAATAGAATCGTGTGGGTCGGTTTATTAATAGAATCGTGTGGGTCGGTTTATTAATAGAATCCTGTGGGTCGGTTTATTAATAGAATCGTGTGGGTCGGTTTATTAATAGAATCGTGTGGGTCGGTTTATTAATGGAATCGTGTGGGTCGGTTTATTAATAGAATCGTGTGGGTCGGTTTATTAATGGAATCGTGTGGGTCAGTTTATTAATGGAATCGTGTGGGTCGGTTTATTAATTGAATCGTGTGGGTCGGTTTATTAATGGAATCCTGTGGGTCGGTTTATTAATTGAATCGTGTGGGTCGGTTTATTAATGGAATCCTGTGGGTCGGTTTATTAATTGAATCGTGTGGGTCGGTTTATTAATAGAATCGTGTGGGTCGGTTTATTAATGGAATCGTGTGGGTCGGTTTATTAATAGAATCGTGTGGGTCGGTTTATTAATAGAATCGTGTGGGTCGGTTTATTAATGGAATCGTGTGGGTCGGTTTATTAATAGAATCGTGTGGGTCGGTTTATTAATGGAATCGTGTGGGTCGGTTTATTAATAGAATCGTGTGGGTCGGTTTATTAATTGAATCGTGTGGGTCGGTTTATTAATGGAATCCTGTGGGTCGGTTTATTAATTGAATCGTGTGGGTCGGTTTATTAATGGAATCCTGTGGGTCGGTTTATTAATTGAATCGTGTGGGTCGGTTTATTAATAGAATCGTGTGGGTCGGTTTATTAATGGAATCGTGTGGGTCGGTTTATTAATAGAATCGTGTGGGTCGGTTTATTAATAGAATCGTGTGGGTCGGTTTATTAATTGAATCGTGTGGGTCGGTTTATTAATAGAATCCTGTGGGTCGGTTTATTAATAGAATCGTGTGGGTCGGTTTATTAATGGAATCGTGTGGGTCGGTTTATTAATGGAATCGTGTGGGTCGGTTTATTAATAGAATCGTGTGGGTCGGTTTATTAATAGAATCGTGTGGGTCGGTTTATTAATAGAATCGTGTGGGTCGGTTTATTAATAGAATCGTGTGGGTCGGTTTATTAATAGAATCGTGTGGGTCGGTTTATTAATAGAATCGTGTGGGTCGGTTTATTAATTGAATCGTGTGGGTCAGTTTATTAATGGAATCGTGTGGGTCAGTTTATTAATAGAATCGTGTGGGTCAGTTTATTAATGGAATCGTGTGGGTCAGTTTATTAATTGAATCGTGTGGGTCGGTTTATTAATAGAATCCTGTGGGTCGGTTTATTAATTGAATCGTGTGGGTCGGTTTATTAATAGAATCCTGTGGGTCGGTTTATTAATAGAATCGTGTGGGTCAGTTTATTAATAGAATCGTGTGGGTCGGTTTATTAATAGAATCGTGTGGGTCAGTTTATTAATGGAATCGTGTGGGTCGGTTTATTAATAGAATCGTGTGGGTCGGTTTATTAATAGAATCCTGTGGGTCGGTTTATTAATAGAATCGTGTGGGTCGGTTTATTAATAGAATCGTGTGGATCGGTTTATTAATTGAATCGTGTGGGTCAGTTTATTAATAGAATCCTGTGGGTCGGTTTATTAATTGAATCGTGTGGGTCGGTTTATTAATAGAATCGTGTGGGTCGGTTTATTAATAGAATCGTGTGGGTCGGTTTATTAATAGAATCCTGTGGGTCGGTTTATTAATAGAATCGTGTGGGTCGGTTTATTAATGGAATCGTGTGGGTCGGTTTATTAATAGAATCGTGTGGGTCGGTTTATTAATAGAATCCTGTGGGTCGGTTTATTAATTGAATCGTGTGGGTCGGTTTATTAATAGAATCGTGTGGGTCGGTTTATTAATAGAATCGTGTGGGTCGGTTTATTAATGGAATCGTGTGGGTCGGTTTATTAATTGAATCGTGTGGGTCAGTTTATTAATGGAATCGTGTGGGTCGGTTTATTAATAGAATCGTGTGGGTCGGTTTATTAATGGAATCGTGTGGGTCGGTTTATTAATAGAATCGTGTGGGTCAGTTTATTAATTGAAACGTGTGGGTCGGTTTATTAATAGAATCGTGTGGGTCGGTTTATTAATGGAATCGTGTGGGTCGGTTTATTAATAGAATCGTGTGGGTCGGTTTATTAATAGAATCGTGTGGGTCGGTTTATTAATAGAATCGTGTGGGTCGGTTTATTAATAGAATCGTGTGGGTCGGTTTATTAATAGAATCCTGTGGGTCGGTTTATTAATAGAATCGTGTGGGTCGGTTTATTAATAGAATCCTGTGGGTCGGTTTATTAATTGAATCGTGTGGGTCGGTTTATTAATAGAATCGTGTGGGTCGGTTTATTAATTGAATCGTGTGGGTCGGTTTATTAATAGAATCGTGTGGGTCGGTTTATTAATGGAATCGTGTGGGTCGGTTTATTAATAGAATCGTGTGGGTCGGTTTATTAATAGAATCGTGTGGGTCGGTTTATTAATGGAATCGTGTGGGTCGGTTTATTAATAGAATCGTGTGGGTCGGTTTATTAATGGAATCGTGTGGGTCGGTTTATTAATTGAATCGTGTGGGTCGGTTTATTAATAGAATCCTGTGGGTCGGTTTATTAATAGAATCGTGTGGGTCGGTTTATTAATGGAATCGTGTGGGTCGGTTTATTAATAGAATCGTGTGGGTCAGTTTATTAATAGAATCGTGTGGGTCGGTTTATTAATAGAATCGTGTGGGTCAGTTTATTAATAGAATCGTGTGGGTCGGTTTATTAATAGAATCGTGTGGGTCGGTTTATTAATTGAATCGTGTGGGTCGGTTTATTAATGGAATCGTGTGGGTCAGTTTATTAATGGAATCGTGTGGGTCGGTTTATTAATAGAATCGTGTGGGTCAGTTTATTAATAGAATCGTGTGGGTCGGTTTATTAATAGAATCGTGTGGGTCGGTTTATTAATTGAATCGTGTGGGTCGGTTTATTAATGGAATCGTGTGGGTCAGTTTATTAATTGAATCGTGTGGGTCGGTTTATTAATAGAATCGTGTGGGTCGGTTTATTAATAGAATCGTGTGGGTCAGTTTATTAATTGAATCGTGTGGGTCGGTTTATTAATTGAATCGTGTGGGTCGGTTTATTAATAGAATCGTGTGGGTCGGTTTATTAATAGAATCCTGTGGGTCGGTTTATTAATTGAATCGTGTGGGTCGGTTTATTAATAGAATCGTGTGGGTCGGTTTATTAATGGAATCGTGTGGGTCGGTTTATTAATAGAATCGTGTGGGTCGGTTTATTAATAGAATCGTGTGGGTCGGTTTATTAATAGAATCCTGTGGGTCGGTTTATTAATAGAATCGTGTGGGTCGGTTTATTAATAGAATCGTGTGGGTCGGTTTATTAATAGAATCGTGTGGGTCGGTTTATTAATTGAATCGTGTGGGTCGGTTTATTAATAGAATCGTGTGGGTCGGTTTATTAATAGAATCGTGTGGGTCGGTTTATTAATAGAATCCTGTGGGTCGGTTTATTAATAGAATCGTGTGGGTCAGTTTATTAATGGAATCGTGTGGGTCGGTTTATTAATTGAATCGTGTGGGTCAGTTTATTAATTGAATCGTGTGGGTCGGTTTATTAATTGAATCGTGTGGGTCGGTTTATTAATAGAATCGTGTGGGTCGGTTTATTAATAGAATCGTGTGGGTCGGTTTATTAATAGAATCGTGTGGGTCGGTTTATTAATAGAATCCTGTGGGTCGGTTTATTAATAGAATCGTGTGGGTCGGTTTATTAATAGAATCGTGTGGGTCGGTTTATTAATAGAATCGTGTGGGTCGGTTTATTAATGGAATCGTGTGGGTCGGTTTATTAATGGAATCGTGTGGGTCGGTTTATTAATAGAATCGTGTGGGTCGGTTTATTAATAGAATCGTGTGGGTCGGTTTATTAATAGAATCCTGTGGGTCGGTTTATTAATAGAATCGTGTGGGTCGGTTTATTAATAGAATCGTGTGGGTCGGTTTATTAATAGAATCGTGTGGGTCGGTTTATTAATAGAATCGTGTGGGTCGGTTTATTAATGGAATCGTGTGGGTCGGTTTATTAATTGAATCGTGCGGGACGGTTTATTAATAGAATCGTGTGGGTCGGTTTATTAATTGAATCGTGTGGGTCGGTTTATTAATAGAATCGTGTGGGTCGGTTTATTAATGGAATCGTGTGGGTCGGTTTATTAATGGAATCGTGTGGGTCGGTTTATTAATTGAATCGTGTGGGTCGGTTTATTAATAGAATCGTGTGGGTCGGTTTATTAATGGAATCGTGTGGGTCGGTTTATTAATTGAATCCTGTGGGTCGGTTTATTAATAGAATCCTGTGGGTCGGTTTATTAATAGAATCGTGTGGGTCGGTTTATTAATAGAATCGTGTGGGTCGGTTTATTAATGGAATCGTGTGGGTCGGTTTATTAATGGAATCGTGTGGGTCGGTTTATTAATTGAATCGTGTGGGTCGGTTTATTAATAGAATCGTGTGGGTCGGTTTATTAATGGAATCCTGTGGGTCGGTTTATTAATAGAATCCTGTGGGTCGGTTTATTAATAGAATCGTGTGGGTCGGTTTATTAATAGAATCGTGTGGGTCGGTTTATTAATTGAATCGTGTGGGTCGGTTTATTAATGGAATCGTGTGGGTCGGTTTATTAATGGAATCGTGTGGGTCGGTTTATTAATGGAATCGTGTGGGTCGGTTTATTAATTGAATCGTGTGGGTCGGTTTATTAATAGAATCGTGTGGGTCGGTTTATTAATAGAATCGTGTGGGTCGGTTTATTAATAGAATCGTGTGGGTCGGTTTATTAATAGAATCGTGTGGGTCGGTTTATTAATGGAATCCTGTGGGTCGGTTTATTAATAGAATCCTGTGGGTCGGTTTATTAATAGAATCGTGTGGGTCGGTTTATTAATTGAATCGTGTGGGTCGGTTTATTAATAGAATCGTGTGGGTCGGTTTATTAATAGAATCGTGTGGGTCGGTTTATTAATAGAATCGTGTGGGTCGGTTTATTAATTGAATCG
The DNA here is from genome assembly GCF_035084215.1 of Heptranchias perlo. NCBI lineage: Eukaryota > Metazoa > Chordata > Chondrichthyes > Hexanchiformes > Hexanchidae > Heptranchias > Heptranchias perlo. Next base: position 120,236 of record NW_027139567.1, read on the forward strand.
TGTGGGTCAGTTTATTAATAGAATCGTGTGGGTCGGTTTATTAATTGAATCGTGTGGGTCGGTTTATTAATGGAATCCTGTGGGTCGGTTTATTAATAGAATCCTGTGGGTCGGTTTATTAATAGAATCGTGTGGGTCGGTTTATTAATAGAATCGTGTGGGTCAGTTTATTAATGGAATCGTGTGGGTCGGTTTATTAATAGAATCGTGTGGGTCGGTTTATTAATTGAATCGTGTGGGTCGGTTTATTAATGGAATCGTGTGGGTCGGTTTATTAATGGAATCCTGTGGGTCGGTTTATTAATAGAATCCTGTGGGTCGGTTTATTAATAGAATCGTGTGGGTCGGTTTATTAATAGAATCGTGTGGGTCGGTTTATTAATAGAATCGTGTGGGTCGGTTTATTAATAGAATCGTGTGGGTCGGTTTATTAATAGAATCGTGTGGGTCGGTTTATTAATGGAATCGTGTGGGTCGGTTTATTAATGGAATCCTGTGGGTCGGTTTATTAATAGAATCGTGTGGGTCGGTTTATTAATAGAATCGTGTGGGTCGGTTTATTAATGGAATCGTGTGGGTCGGTTTATTAATAGAATCGTGTGGGTCGGTTTATTAATAGAATCGTGTGGGTCGGTTTATTAATAGAATCGTGTGGGTCGGTTTATTAATAGAATCGTGTGGGTCGGTTTATTAATTGAATCGTGTGGGTCGGTTTATTAATGGAATCCTGTGGGTCGGTTTATTAATAGAATCGTGTGGGTCGGTTTATTAATAGAATCGTGTGGGTCGGTTTATTAATGGAATCCTGTGGGTCGGTTTATTAATGGAATCCTGTGGGTCGGTTTATTAATAGAATCGTGTGGGTCGGTTTATTAATTGAATCGTGTGGGTCGGTTTATTAATAGAATCGTGTGGGTCGGTTTATTAATAGAATCGTGTGGGTCGGTTTATTAATTGAATCGTGTGGGTCGGTTTATTAATAGAATCGTGTGGGTCGGTTTATTAATAGAATCGTGTGGGTCGGTTTATTAATTGAATCGTGTGGGTCGGTTTATTAATAGAATCGTGTGGGTCGGTTTATTAATAGAATCGTGTGGGTCGGTTTATTAATAGAATCGTGTGGGTCGGTTTATTAATGGAATCCTGTGGGTCGGTTTATTAATAGAATCCTGTGGGTCGGTTTATTAATAGAATCGTGTGGGTCGGTTTATTAATAGAATCGTGCGGGTCGGTTTATTAATTGAATCGTGTGGGTCGGTTTATTAATAGAATCGTGCGGGTCGGTTTATTAATTGAATCGTGGGGGTCGGTTTATTAATTGAATCGTGTGGGTCGGTTTATTAATAGAATCGTGGGGGTCGGTTTATTAATTGAATCGTGTGGGTCGGTTTATTAATAGAATCGTGCGGGTCGGTTTATTAATTGAATCGTGTGGGTCGGTTTATTAATAGAATCGTGTGGGTCGGTTTATTAATAGAATCGTGTGGGTCGGTTTATTAATAGAATCGTGTGGGTCGGTTTATTAATGGAATCGTGTGGGTCGGTTTATTAATAGAATCCTGTGGGTCGGTTTATTAATGGAATCGTGTGGGTCGGTTTATTAATAGAATCGTGTGGGTCGGTTTATTAATGGAATCGTGTGGGTCAGTTTATTAATAGAATCGTGTGGGTCGGTTTATTAATTGAATCGTGTGGGTCGGTTTATTAATTGAATCGTGTGGGTCGGTTTATTAATGGAATCGTGTGGGTCGGTTTATTAATTGAATCGTGTGGGTCGGTTTATTAATTGAATCGTGTGGGTCGGTTTATTAATGGAATCCTGTGGGTCGGTTTATTAATAGAATCCTGTGGGTCGGTTTATTAATAGAATCGTGTGGGTCGGTTTATTAATAGAATCGTGTGGGTCAGTTTATTAATTGAATCGTGTGGGTCGGTTTATTAATAGAATCGTGTGGGTCGGTTTATTAATTGAATCGTGTGGGTCGGTTTATTAATAGAATCGTGTGGGTCGGTTTATTAATTGAATCGTGTGGGTCGGTTTATTAATGGAATCGTGTGGGTCGGTTTATTAATAGAATCGTGTGGGTCGGTTTATTAATTGAATCGTGTGGGTCGGTTTATTAATGGAATCGTGTGGGTCGGTTTATTAATAGAATCGTGTGGGTCGGTTTATTAATTGAATCGTGTGGGTCGGTTTATTAATTGAATCGTGTGGGTCGGTTTATTAATTGAATCGTGTGGGTCGGTTTATTAATTGAATCGTGTGGGTCGGTTTATTAATGGAATCGTGTGGGTCGGTTTATTAATAGAATCGTGTGGGTCGGTTTATTAATAGAATCGTGTGGGTCGGTTTATTAATTGAATCGTGTGGGTCGGTTTATTAATGGAATCGTGTGGGTCGGTTTATTAATAGAATCGTGTGGGTCGGTTTATTAATTGAATCGTGTGGGTCGGTTTATTCATTGAATCGTGTGGGTCGGTTTATTAATGGAATCGTGTGGGTCGGTTTATTAATAGAATCCTGTGGGTCGGTTTATTAATTGAATCGTGTGGGTCGGTTTATTAATTGAATCGTGTGGGTCGGTTTATTAATAGAATCGTGTGGGTCGGTTTATTAATGGAATCGTGTGGGTCGGTTTATTAATGGAATCGTGTGGGTCAGTTTATTAATAGAATCGTGTGGGTCGGTTTATTAATTGAATCGTGTGGGTCGGTTTATTCATTGAATCGTGTGGGTCGGTTTATTAATTGAATCGTGTGGGTCGGTTTATTCATTGAATCGTGTGGGTCGGTTTATTAATAGAATCGTGTGGGTCGGTTTATTAATGGAATCGTGTGGGTCGGTTTATTAATGGAATCGTGTGGGTCAGTTTATTAATAGAATCGTGTGGGTCGGTTTATTAATTGAATCGTGTGGGTCGGTTTATTAATTGAATCGTGTGGGTCGGTTTATTAATTGAATCGTGTGGGTCGGTTTATTCATTGAATCGTGTGGGTCGGTTTATTAATGGAATCGTGTGGGTCGGTTTATTAATAGAATCCTGTGGGTCGGTTTATTAATAGAATCCTGTGGGTCGGTTTATTAATAGAATCGTGTGGGTCGGTTTATTAATGGAATCGTGTGGGTCGGTTTATTAATGGAATCGTGTGGGTCGGTTTATTAATGGAATCGTGTGGGTCGGTTTATTAATTGAATCGTGTGGGTCGGTTTATTAATAGAATCGTGTGGGTCAGTTTATAAATGGAATCGTGTGGGTCGGTTTATTAATAGAATCGTGTGGGTCGGTTTATTAATAGAAACGTGTGGGTCAGTTTATTAATTGAATCGTGTGGGTCGGTTTATTAATTGAATCGTGTGGGTCGGTTTATTAATAGAAACGTGTGGGTCAGTTTATTAATTGAATCGTGTGGGTCGGTTTATTAATAGAATCGTGTGGGTCAGTTTATTAATAGAATCGTGTGGGTCGGTTTATTAATAGAATCGTGTGGGTCGGTTTATTAATAGAATCGTGTGGGTCGGTTTATTAATAGAATCGTGTGGGTCGGTTTATTAATAGAAACGTGTGGGTCGGTTTATTAATAGAAACGTGTGGGTCAGTTTATTAATTGAATCGTGTGGGTCGGTTTATTAATAGAATCGTGTGGGTCAGTTTATTAATTGAATCGTGTGGGTCGGTTTATTAATAGAATCGTGTGGGTCGGTTTATTAATAGAATCGTGTGGGTCGGTTTATTAATTGAATCGTGTGGGTCGGTTTATTAATAGAAACGTGTGGGTCAGTTTATTAATTGAATCGTGAGGGTCGGTTTATTAATAGAATCGTGTGGGTCAGTTTATTAATTGAATCGTGTGGGTCGGTTTATTAATAGAATCGTGTGGGTCGGTTTATTAATAGAATCGTGTGGGTCGGTTTATTAATTGAATCGTGTGGGTCGGTTTATTAATAGAATCGTGTGGGTCGGTTTATTAATAGAATCGTGTGGGTCAGTTTATTAATTGAATCGTGTGGGTCGGTTTATTAATTGAATCGTGTGGGTCGGTTTATTAATGGAATCGTGTGGGTCGGTTTATTAATAGAATCGTGTGGGTCGGTTTATTAATTGAATCGTGTGGGTCGGTTTATTAATAGAATCGTGTGGGTCGGTTTATTAATAGAATCGTGTGGGTCAGTTTATTAATTGAATCGTGTGGGTCGGTTTATTAATTGAATCGTGTGGGTCGGTTTATTAATAGAATCGTGTGGGTCGGTTTATTAATAGAATCGTGTGGGTCAGTTTATTAATTGAATCGTGTGGGTCGGTTTATTAATAGAATCGTGTGGGTCGGTTTATTAATAGAATCGTGTGGGTCAGTTTATTAATTGAATCGTGTGGGTCAGTTTATTAATAGAATCGTGTGGGTCGGTTTATTAATAGAATCGTGTGGGTCGGTTTATTAATTGAATCGTGTGGGTCGGTTTATTAATAGAATCGTGTGGGTCGGTTTATTAATAGAATCGTGTGGGTCAGTTTATTAATTGAATCGTGTGGGTCGGTTTATTAATTGAATCGTGTGGGTCGGTTTATTAATAGAATCCTGTGGGTCGGTTTATTAATAGAATCGTGTGGGTCAGTTTATTAATAGAATCGTGTGGGTCGGTTTATTAATTGAATCGTGTGGGTCGGTTTATTAATAGAATCCTGTGGGTCGGTTTATTAATAGAATCGTGTGGGTCAGTTTATTAATTGAATCGTGTGGGTCGGTTTATTAATTGAATCGTGTGGGTCGGTTTATTAATAGAATCCTGTGGGTCGGTTTATTAATAGAATCGTGTGGGTCGGTTTATTAATAGAATCCTGTGGGTCGGTTTATTAATAGAATCGTGTGGGTCGGTTTATTAATTGAATCGTGTGGGTCGGTTTATTAATGGAATCGTGTGGGTCAGTTTATTAATAGAATCGTGTGGGTCGGTTTATTAATTGAATCGTGTGGGTCGGTTTATTAATAGAATCGTGTGGGTCGGTTTATTAATAGAATCGTGTGGGTCGGTTTATTAATTGAATCGTGTGGGTCGGTTTATTAATAGAATCGTGTGGGTCGGTTTATTAATAGAATCGTGTGGGTCGGTTTATTAATAGAATCGTGTGGGTCGGTTTATTAATTGAATCGTGTGGGTCGGTTTATTAATTGAATCGTGTGGGTCGGTTTATTAATTGAATCGTGTGGGTCGGTTTATTAATGGAATCGTGTGGGTCGGTTTATTAATGGAATCGTGTGGGTCAGTTTATTAATAGAATCGTGTGGGTCGGTTTATTAATTGAATCGTGTGGGTCGGTTTATTAATAGAATCCTGTGGGTCGGTTTATTAATAGAATCGTGTGGGTCGGTTTATTAATAGAATCGTGTGGGTCGGTTTATTAATTGAATCGTGTGGGTCGGTTTATTAATAGAATCGTGTGGGTCGGTTTATTAATAGAATCGTGTGGGTCGGTTTATTAATAGAATCGTGTGGGTCGGTTTATTAATAGAATCGTGTGGGTCGGTTTATTAATAGAATCGTGTGGGTCGGTTTATTAATAGAATCGTGTGGGTCGGTTTATTAATAGAATCGTGTGGGTCGGTTTATTAATAGAATCCTGTGGGTCGGTTTATTAATAGAATCGTGTGGGTCGGTTTATTAATAGAATCGTGTGGGTCGGTTTATTAATAGAATCGTGTGGGTCGGTTTATTAATGGAATCGTGTGGGTCAGTTTATTAATAGAATCGTGTGGGTCGGTTTATTAATTGAATCGTGTGGGTCGGTTTATTAATAGAATCCTGTGGGTCGGTTTATTAATAGAATCGTGTGGGTCGGTTTATTAATAGAATCGTGTGGGTCGGTTTATTAATGGAATCGTGTGGGTCGGTTTATTAATAGAATCGTGTGGGTCGGTTTATTAATTGAATCGTGTGGGTCGGTTTATTAATTGAATCGTGTGGGTCGGTTTATTAATTGAATCGTGTGGGTCGGTTTATAAATGGAATCGTGTGGGTCGGTTTATTAATTGAATCGTGTGGGTCGGTTTATTAATTGAATCGTGTGGGTCGGTTTATAAATGGAATCGTGTGGGTCGGTTTATTAATGGAATCGTGTGGGTCGGTTTATTAATAGAATCGTGTGGGTCAGTTTATTAATTGAATCGTGTGGGTCGGTTTATTAATAGAATCGTGTGGGTCGGTTTATTAATAGAATCGTGTGGGTCGGTTTATTAATAGAATCGTGTGGGTCGGTTTATTAATTGAATCGTGTGGGTCGGTTTATTAATTGAATCGTGTGGGTCGGTTTATAAATGGAATCGTGTGGGTCGGTTTATTAATTGAATCGTGTGGGTCGGTTTATTAATTGAATCGTGTGGGTCGGTTTATAAATGGAATCGTGTGGGTCGGTTTATTAATAGAATCGTGTGGGTCAGTTTATTAATTGAATCGTGTGGGTCGGTTTATTAATAGAATCGTGTGGGTCGGTTTATTAATAGAATCCTGTGGGTCGGTTTATTAATAGAATCGTGTGGGTCAGTTTATTAATTGAATCGTGTGGGTCGGTTTATTAATTGAATCGTGTGGGTCGGTTTATTAATAGAAACGTGTGGGTCGGTTTATTAATTGAATCGTGTGGGTCGGTTTATTAATAGAATCGTGTGGGTCAGTTTATTAATTGAATCGTGTGGGTCGGTTTATTAATAGAATCCTGTGGGTCGGTTTATTAATAGAATCGTGTGGGTCAGTTTATTAATTGAATCGTGTGGGTCGGTTTATTAATTGAATCGTGTGGGTCGGTTTATTAATAGAATCGTGTGGGTCGGTTTATTAATAGAATCCTGTGGGTCGGTTTATTAATAGAATCGTGTGGGTCGGTTTATAAATGGAATCGTGTGGGTCGGTTTATTAATGGAATCGTGTGGGTCGGTTTATTAATAGAATCGTGTGGGTCGGTTTATTAATAGAATCGTGTGGGTCGGTTTATTAATAGAATCGTGTGGGTCGGTTTATTAATGGAATCGTGTGGGTCGGTTTATTAATAGAATCCTGTGGGTCGGTTTATTAATAGAATCGTGTGGGTCGGTTTATTAATGGAATCGTGTGGGTCGGTTTATTAATAGAATCGTGTGGGTCGGTTTATTCATTGAATCGTGTGGGTCGGTTTATTAATTGAATCGTGTGGGTCAGTTTATTAATTGAAACGTGTGGGTCGGTTTATTAATAGAATCGTGTGGGTCGGTTTATTAATTGAAACGTGTGGGTCGGTTTATTAATAGAATCGTGCGGGTCAGTTTATTAATAGAATCGTGTGGGTCGGTTTATTAATTGAATCGTGTGGGTCAGTTTATTAATTGAATCGTGTGGGTCGGTTTATTAATAGAATCGTGTGGGTCAGTTTATTAATAGAATCGTGTGGGTCGGTTTATTAATTGAATCGTGTGGGTCGGTTTATTAATTGAATCGTGTGGGTCGGTTTATTAATGGAATCGTGTGGGTCGGTTTATTAATAGAATCGTGTGGGTCGGTTTATTAATAGAATCGTGTGGGTCGGTTTATTAATTGAATCGTGTGGGTCGGTTTATTAATAGAATCGTGTGGGTCGGTTTATTAATAGAATCCTGTGGGTCGGTTTATTAATAGAATCGTGTGGGTCGGTTTATTAATAGAATCGTGTGGGTCGGTTTATTAATAGAATCGTGTGGGTCGGTTTATTAATAGAATCGTGTGGGTCGGTTTATTAATGGAATCGTGTGGGTCGGTTTATTAATGGAATCGTGTGGGTCGGTTTATTAATAGAATCGTGTGGGTCGGTTTATTAATGGAATCGTGTGGGTCGGTTTATTAATAGAATCGTGTGGGTCGGTTTATTAATAGAATCGTGTGGGTCGGTTTATTAATGGAATCGTGTGGGTCGGTTTATTAATAGAATCGTGTGGGTCGGTTTATTAATAGAATCGTGTGGGTCGGTTTATTAATGGAATCGTGTGGGTCGGTTTATTAATAGAATCGTGTGGGTCGGTTTATTAATAGAATCGTGTGGGTCGGTTTATTAATGGAATCGTGTGGGTCGGTTTATTAATAGAATCGTGTGGGTCGGTTTATTAATAGAATCGTGTGGGTCGGTTTATTAATGGAATCGTGTGGGTCGGTTTATTAATAGAATCGTGTGGGTCGGTTTATTAATAGAATCGTGTGGGTCGGTTTATTAATGGAATCGTGTGGGTCGGTTTATTAATAGAATCGTGTGGGTCGGTTTATTAATAGAATCGTGTGGGTCGGTTTATTAATGGAATCGTGTGGGTCGGTTTATTAATAGAATCGTGTGGGTCGGTTTATTAATAGAATCGTGTGGGTCGGTTTATTAATGGAATCGTGTGGGTCGGTTTATTAATAGAATCGTGTGGGTCGGTTTATTAATAGAATCGTGTGGGTCGGTTTATTAATAGAATCGTGTGGGTCGGTTTATTAATAGAATCGTGTGGGTCGGTTTATTAATTGAATCGTGTGGGTCGGTTTATTAATGGAATCGTGTGGGTCGGTTTATTAATGGAATCGTGTGGGTCGGTTTATAAATGGAATCGTGTGGGTCGGTTTATTAATTGAATCGTGTGGGTCGGTTTATTAATGGAATCGTGTGGGTCGGTTTATTAATAGAATCGTGCGGGTCGGTTTATTAATGGAATCGTGTGGGTCGGTTTATTAATGGAATCGTGTGGGTCAGTTTATTAATGGAATCGTGTGGGTCGGTTTATTAATAGAATCGTGTGGGTCGGTTTATTAATGGAATCGTGTGGGTCGGTTTATTAATGGAATCGTGTGGGTCGGTTTATTAATGGAATCGTGTGGGTCAGTTTATTAATGGAATCGTGTGGGTCGGTTTATTAATGGAATCGTGTGGGTCGGTTTATTAATAGAATCGTGCGGGTCGGTTTATTAATGGAATCGTGTGGGTCGGTTTATTAATGGAATCGTGTGGGTCGGTTTATTAATGGAATCGTGTGGGTCAGTTTATTAATGGAATCGTGTGGGTCGGTTTATTAATGGAATCGTGTGGGTCGGTTTATTAATGGAATCGTGTGGGTCGGTTTATTAATAGAAACGTGTGGGTCGGTTTATTAATGGAATCGTGTGGGTCGGTTTATTAATAGAATCGTGTGGGTCGGTTTATTAATAGAATCGTGTGGGTCAGTTTATTAATAGAATCGTGTGGGTCAGTTTATTAATGGAATCGTGTGGGTCGGTTTATTAATGGAATCGTGTGGGTCGGTTTATTAATGGAATCGTGTGGGTCGGTTTATTAATAGAAACGTGTGGGTCGGTTTATTAATGGAATCGTGTGGGTCGGTTTATTAATAGAATCGTGTGGGTCGGTTTATTAATAGAATCGTGTGGGTCAGTTTATTAATAGAATCGTGTGGGTCGGTTTATTAATTGAATCGTGTGGGTCGGTTTATTAATAGAATCGTGTGGGTCAGTTTATTAATAGAATCGTGTGGGTCGGTTTATTAATGGAATCGTGTGGGTCGGTTTATTAATGGAATCGTGTGGGTCAGTTTATTAATGGAATCGTGTGGGTCGGTTTATTAATGGAATCGTGTGGGTCAGTTTATTAATTGAATCGTGTGGGTCGGTTTATTAATAGAATCGTGTGGGTCAGTTTATTAATAGAATCGTGTGGGTCGGTTTATTAATGGAATCGTGTGGGTCGGTTTATTAATAGAATCGTGTGGGTCCGTTTATTAATAGAATCGTGTGGGTCGGTTTATTAATGGAATCGTGTGGGTCGGTTTATTAATTGAATCGTGTGGGTCGGTTTATTAATAGAATCGTGTGGGTCGGTTTATTAATTGAATCGTGTGGGTCAGTTTATTAATGGAATCGTGTGGGTCGGTTTATTAATAGAATCGTGTGGGTCGGTTTATTAATAGAATCGTGTGGGTCGGTTTATTAATTGAATCGTGTGGGTCGGTTTATTAATTGAATCGTGTGGGTCGGTTTATTAATGGAATCGTGTGGGTCGGTTTATGAATGGAATCGTGTGGGTCGGTTTATTAATAGAATCGTGTGGGTCGGTTTATGAATTGAATCGTGTGGGTCGGTTTATTAATGGAATCGTGCGGGTCGGTTTATTAATGGAATCGTGTGGGTCGGTTTATTAATAGAATCGTGTGGGTCGGTTTATTAATAGAATCGTGTGGGTCGGTTTATTAATGGAATCGTGTGGGTCGGTTTATTAATAGAATCGTGTGGGTCGGTTTATTAATAGAATCGTGTGGGTCGGTTTATTAATGGAATCGTGTGGGTCGGTTTATTAATAGAATCGTGTGGGTCAGTTTATTAATGGAATCGTGTGGGTCGGTTTATTAATGGAATCGTGTGGGTCGGTTTATTAATTGAATCGTGTGGGTCAGTTTATTAATGGAATCGTGTGGGTCAGTTTATTAATGGAATCGTGTGGGTCAGTTTATTAATTGAATCGTGTGGGTCGGTTTATTAATTGAATCGTGTGGGTCGGTTTATTAATAGAATCGTGTGGGTCGGTTTATTAATAGAATCGTGTGGGTCGGTTTATTAATAGAATCGTGTGGGTCGGTTTATTAATAGAATCGTGTGGGTCGGTTTATTAATGGAATCGTGTGGGTCGGTTTATTAATGGAATCGTGTGGGTCGGTTTATTAATTGAATCGTGTGGGTCAGTTTATTAATGGAATCGTGTGGGTCGGTTTATTAATTGAATCGTGTGGGTCGGTTTATTAATTGAATCGTGTGGGTCGGTTTATTAATGGAATCGTGTGGGTCGGTTTATTAATAGAATCGTGTGGGTCGGTTTATTAATGGAATCGTGTGGGTCGGTTTATTAATGGAATCGTGTGGGTCGGTTTATTAATGGCATCGTGTGGGTCGGTTTATTAATTGAATCGTGTGGGTCGGTTTATTAATTGAATCGTGTGGGTCGGTTTATTAATGGAATCGTGTGGGTCGGTTTATTAATAGAATCGTGTGGGTCGGTTTATTAATTGAATCGTGTGGGTCGGTTTATTAATTGAATCGTGTGGGTCGGTTTATTAATTGAATCGTGTGGGTCGGTTTATTAATTGAATCGTGTGGGTCGGTTTATTAATGGAATCGTGTGGGTCGGTTTATTAATTGAATCGTGTGGGTCGGTTTATCAATGGAATCGTGTGGGTCGGTTTATTAATTGAATCTTGTGGGTCGGTTTATTAATTGAATCGTGTGGGTCGGTTTATTAATGGAATCGTGTGGGTCGGTTTATTAATTGAATCTTGTGGGTCGGTTTATTAATTGAATCGTGTGGGTCGGTTTATCAATGGAATCGTGTGGGTCGGTTTATTAATTGAATCTTGTGGGTCGGTTTATTAATTGAATCGTGTGGGTCGGTTTATCAATGGAATCTTGTGGGTCGGTTTATAAATGGAATCGTGTGGGTCGGTTTATTAATTGAATCGTGTGGGTCGGTTTATTAATTGAATCGTGTGGGTCGGTTTATTAATGGAATCGTGTGGGTCGGTTTATTAATAGAATCGTGTGGGTCGGTTTATTAATAGAATCGTGTGGGTCGGTTTATTAATGGAATCGTGTGGGTCGGTTTATTAATTGAATCGTGTGGGTCGGTTTATTAATGGAATCGAGTGGGTCGGTTTATTAATAGAATCGTGTGGGTCGGTTTATTAATGGAATCGTGTGGGTCGGTTTATTAATAGAATCGTGTGGGTCGGTTTATTAATGGAATCGAGTGGGTCGGTTTATTAATAGAATCGTGTGGGTCGGTTTATTAATGGAATCGTGTGGGTCGGTTTATTAATTGAATCGTGTGGGTCGGTTTATGAATGGAATCGTGTGGGTCGGTTTATTAATTGAATCGTGTGGGTCGGTTTATGAATGGAATCGTGTGGGTCGGTTTATAAATGGAATCGTGCGGGTCGGTTTATTAATAGAATCGTGTGGGTCGGTTTATTAATAGAATCGTGTGGGTCGGTTTATTAATTGAATCGTGTGGGTCGGTTTATTAATAGAATCGTGTGGGTCGGTTTATTAATAGAATCGTGTGGGTCGGTTTATTAATTGAATCGTGTGGGTCGGTTTATGAATGGAATCGTGTGGGTCGGTTTATAAATGGAATCGTGCGGGTCGGTTTATTAATAGAATCGTGTGGGTCGGTTTATTAATGGAATCGAGTGGGTCGGTTTATTAATAGAATCGTGTGGGTCGGTTTATTAATGGAATCGTGTGGGTCGGTTTATAAATGGAATCGTGTGGGTCGGTTTATTAATAGAATCGTGTGGGTCGGTTTATTAATGGAATCGTGTGGGTCGGTTTATTAATGGAATCGTGCGGGTCGGTTTATTAATTGAATCGTGTGGGTCGGTTTATTAATTGAATCGTGTGGGTCGGTTTATTAATGGAATCGTGTGGGTCGGTTTATTAATAGAATCGTGTGGGTCGGTTTATTAATTGAATCGTGTGGGTCGGTTTATAAATGGAATCGTGCGGGTCGGTTTATTAATGGAATCGTGTGGGTCGGTTTATTAATGGAATCGTGTGGGTCGGTTTATTAATTGAATCGTGTGGGTCGGTTTATTAATTGAATCGTGTGGGTCGGTTTATTAATGGAATCGTGTGGGTCGGTTTATAAATTGAATCGTGTGGGTCGGTTTATTAATGGAATCGTGTGGGTCGGTTTATTAATTGAATCGTGTGGGTCGGTTTATTAATTGAATCGTGTGGGTCGGTTTATAAATGGAATCGTGCGGGTCGGTTTATTAATGGAATCGTGTGGGTCAGTTTATTAATGGAATCGTGTGGGTCGGTTTATTAATGGAATCGTGCGGTTCAGTTCGTCAGTGAGATAATTTGGTCTATTTAATATTTCACCACTGAGATTGATCGATTTTCATTATGTAAAGTGTTATCGGCCATATGGACCTAAGTTTGGGCACAGTTCTGGTCTCCATATCACACTTGGAGCACTGGGCACAGTTCTGGTCTCCATATCACACTTGGAGCACTGGGCACAGTTCTGGTCTCCATATCACACTTGGAGCACTGGGCACAGTTCTGGTCTCCATATCACACTTGGAATACTGGGCACAGTTCTGGTCTCCATATCACACTTGGAATACTGGGCACAGTTCTGGTCTCCATATCACACTTGGAGCACTGGGCACAGTTCTGGTCTCCATATCTCACTTGGAGCACTGGGCACAGTTCTGGTCTCCATATCACACTTGGAGCACTGGGCACAGTTCTGGTCTCCATATCTCACTTGGAGCACTGGGCACAGTTCTGGTCTCCATATCACACTTGGAGCACTGGGCACAGTTCTGGTCTCCATATCACACTTGGAGCACTGGGCACAGTTCTGGTCTCCATATCACACTTGGAGCACTGGGCACAGTTCTGGTCTCCATATCACACTTGGAGCACTGGGCACAGTTCTGGTCTCCATATCACACTTGGAGCACTGGGCACAGTTCTGGTCTCCATATCACACTTGGAGCACTGGGCACAGTTCTGGTCTCCATATCACACTTGGAGCACTGGGCACAGTTCTGGTCTCCATATCACACTTGGAGCACTGGGCACAGTTCTGGTCTCCATATTATAAAAAGGATATAGAGGCACTGGAGAAGGTGCAAGAAAGATTTACAAGGATGATCCCAGAACTGAGATGTTATAACTATCAGGAAAGTCTGAACAGACGGGGGCTCTTTTCTCCAGAAAAGAGAAGACTGAGGGGTGACCTGATAGAGGTCTTTAAAATGATGAAGGGGTTTCGATAGGGTAGACGTAGAGAAGATGTTTCCACTTGTGGGGGAGACAGAACGAGGGGGCCATCAATATAAGAGAGTCACTAATAAATCCAATCGGGGAATTCAGGAGAAACTTCTTCACCCAGAGAGCGGTGAGAATGTGGAACTCGCTCCCACATGGAGTGGTCGAGGGGAATAGAATCGATGGATTTAAGGGGAAACTCGATAAACACATGAGGGAGAGAGGAATAGAAGGAGATGGTGATAGGGTGAGATGGAGTAGGGAGGGAGGAGGCTCGTGTGGAGCATAAACACCGGGGTAGACCAGACGGGCCGAATGGCCTGTTTCTGTGCTGTAAAATTCTGTGTCACTCCATGCAAGGCAGGTGGACCGAGTTTGGATACAGATCGGCCATGATGTAATTGAAAGGCGGAACAGGCCTGAGGGGCTGAATGGCCTCCTCCTGTTGCTATGAGTTACGGTCTCTGCCTTGGTTTTTCCGATTGGCTTACATTATCGCCAGGTCAGCCGGTTCGTGACCCCTTCACTGACCTCTGAACTCATGGGATGGGTGCAGTGATTCCCCTCCCCGCCCCATTCTATTGGAAAGAACTATTTGGGCCGATTTGCCCCACTCTCAGTGTGTGTCGATCCTCCACTAAAAGGTAGTCCCCTTTTTCTTTCTTTGCCATTTTCGGAAGGTCTCGCAAATCCAGAAAGAGCTCATTGGGTGGTTCTGAGCTTGAGTTTTGAAAGCCTGTAGGTGTAGGCCGTGCCTCAGTGGGGCCTCACTCTCACCCCTCGGAGTCGGAAGGTCGAGGGTTCGAGCCCCCCTCTCACTCCAGAGACTCGAGCCCCGTAATCCAGGCCCCGACACTCCCCGCCCCGGTGCCGGTACTGAGGGAGCGCCGCACTGTCGGAGGGTCAGTACTGAGGGAGCGCCGCACTGTCGGAGGGTCAGTACTGAGGGAGCGCCGCACTGTCGGAGGGTCGGTACTGAGGGAGCGCCGCACTGTCGGAGGGTCGGTACTGAGGGAGCGCCGCACTGTCGGAGGGTCGGTACTGAGGGAGCGCCGCACTGTCGGAGGGTCGGTACTGAGTGAGCGCCGCACTGTCGGAGGGTCGGTACTGAGGGAGCGCCGCACTGTCGGAGGGTCAGTACTGAGGGAGCGCCGCACTGTCGGAGGGGCCGTCTTTCGGGATGAGACGCTAAACCGAGACCCCCACCCCGTCTGCCCTTTCAGGTGGGACGTCAAAGATCCCACGGCCGCTATTGGAGGAAGAGCAGAGGGAGGGAGAGTTCTCCCCGGGGTCCTGGGGCCGATATTTATCCCTCGACCAACATCACTAAAAGAACAGATGATCTGGTCATTATCACACTGCTGTTTGTGGGATCTTACTGTGCACAGATTGGGTGCTGCATGTCCGATACAGAGTAAAGCTCCCTCTACACTGTCCCGTCAAACACTCCCAGGGCAGGTACATGGTTAGATACAGAGTAAAGCTCCCTCTACACTGTCCCATCAAACACTCCCAGGGCAGGTACAGGGTTAGATACAGAGTAAAGCTCCCTCTACACTGTCCCATCAAACACTCCCAGGGCAGGTACAGGGTTAGATACAGAGTAAAGCTCCCTCTACACTGTCCCGTCAAACACTCCCAGGGCAGATACAGGGTTCGATACAGAGTAAAGCTCCCTCAACACTGTCCCATCAAACACTCCCAGGGCAGGTGCAGGGTGAGATACAGAGTAAAGCTCCCTCTACACCGTCCCGTCAAACACTCCCAGGGCAGGTACAGGGTTAGATACAGAGTAAAGCTCCCTCTACACTGTCCCATCAAACACTCCCAGGGCAGGTACAGGGTTAGATACAGAGTAAAGCTCCCTCGACACTGTCCCATCAAACACTCCCAGGGCAGGTACAGGGTAAGATACAGAGTAAAGCTCCCTCTACACTGTCCCGTCAAACACTCCCAGGGCAGGTACAGGGTTAGATACAGAGTAAAGCTCCCTCTACACTGTCCCATCAAACACTCCCAGGGCAGGTACAGGGTTAGATACAGAGTAAAGCTCCCTCTACACTGTCCCATCAAACACTCCCAGGGCAGGTACAGGGTTAGATACAGAGTAAAGCTCCCTCTACACTGTCCCATCAAACACTCCCAGGGCAGGTACAGGGTTAGATACAGAGTAAAGCTCCCTCTACACTGTCCCGTCAAACACTCTCAGGGCAGGTACAGGGTTAGATACAGAGTAAAGCTCCCTCTACACTGTCCCATCAAACACTCCCAGGCGCAGGTACAGGGTTAGATACAGAGTAAAGCTCCCTCTACACTGTCCCATCAAACACTCCCAGGGCAGGTACAGGGTTAGATACAGAGTAAAGCTCCCTCTACACTGTCCCATCAAACACTCCCAGGGCAGGTACAGGGTTAGATACAGAGTAAAGCTCCCTCTACACTGTCCCATCAAACACTCCCAGGGCAGGTACAGGGTTAGATACAGAGTAAAGCTCCCTCTACACCGTCCCGTCAAACACTCTCAGGGCAGGTACAGGGTTAGATACAGAGTAAAGCTCCCTCTACACTGTCCCATCAAACACTCCCAGGCGCAGGTACAGGTTTAGATACAGAGTAAAGCTCCCTCTACACTGTCCCATCAAACACTCCCAGGGCACGTACAGGGTTAGATACAGAGTAAAGCTCCCTCTACACTGTCCCATCAAACACTCCCAGGGCAGGTACAGGGTTAGATACAGAGTAAAGCTCCCTCTACACTGTCCCATCAAACACTCCCAGGGCAGGTACAGGGTTAGATACAGAGTAAAGCTCCCTCTACACTGTCCCGTCAAACACTCCCAGGGCACGTACAGGGTTAGATACAGAGTAAAGCTCCCTCTACACTGTCCCATCAAACACTCCCAGGGCAGGTACAGGGTTAGATACAGAGTAAAGCTCCCTCTACACTGTCCCATCAAACACTCCCAGGGCAGGTACAGGGTTAGATACAGAGTAAAGCTCCCTCTACACTGTCCCGTCAAACACTCCCAGGGCAGATACAGGGTTCGATACAGAGTAAAGCTCCCTCAACACTGTCCCATCAAACACTCCCAGGGCAGGTGCAGGGTGAGATACAGAGTAAAGCTCCCTCTACACCGTCCCGTCAAACACTCCCAGGGCAGGTACAGGGTTAGATACAGAGTAAAGCTCCCTCTACACTGTCCCATCAAACACTCCCAGGGCAGGTACAGGGTTAGATACAGAGTAAAGCTCCCTCGACACTGTCCCATCAAACACTCCCAGGGCAGGTACAGGGTTAGATACAGAGTAAAGCTCCCTCTACACTGTCCCGTCAAACACTCCCAGGGCAGGTACAGGGTTAGATACAGAGTAAAGCTCCCTCTACACTGTCCCATCAAACACTCCCAGGGCAGGTACAGGGTTAGATACAGAGTAAAGCTCCCTCTACACTGTCCCATCAAACACTCCCAGGGCAGGTACAGGGTTAGATACAGAGTAAAGCTCCCTCTACACTGTCCCATCAAACACTCCCAGGGCAGGTACAGGGTTAGATACAGAGTAAAGCTCCCTCTACACTGTCCCGTCAAACACTCTCAGGGCAGGTACAGGGTTAGATACAGAGTAAAGCTCCCTCTACACTGTCCCATCAAACACTCCCAGGCGCAGGTACAGGGTTAGATACAGAGTAAAGCTCCCTCTACACTGTCCCATCAAACACTCCCAGGGCAGGTACAGGGTTAGATACAGAGTAAAGCTCCCTCTACACTGTCCCATCAAACACTCCCAGGGCAGGTACAGGGTTAGATACAGAGTAAAGCTCCCTCTACACTGTCCCATCAAACACTCCCAGGGCAGGTACAGGGTAAGATACAGAGTAAAGCTCCCTCTACACCGTCCCGTCAAACACTCTCAGGGCAGGTACAGGGTTAGATACAGAGTAAAGCTCCCTCTACACTGTCCCATCAAACACTCCCAGGCGCAGGTACAGGTTTAGATACAGAGTAAAGCTCCCTCTACACTGTCCCATCAAACACTCCCAGGGCACGTACAGGGTTAGATACAGAGTAAAGCTCCCTCTACACTGTCCCATCAAACACTCCCAGGGCAGGTACAGGGTTAGATACAGAGTAAAGCTCCCTCTACACTGTCCCATCAAACACTCCCAGGGCAGGTACAGGGTTAGATACAGAGTAAAGCTCCCTCTACACCGTCCCGTCAAACACTCCCAGGGCAGGTACAGGGTTAGATACAGAGTAAAGCTCCCTCTACACCGTCCCGTCAAACACTCCCAGGGCAGGTACAGGGTTAGATACAGAGTAAAGCTCCCTCTACACTGTCCCATCAAACACTCCCAGGGCAGGTACAGGGTTAGATACAGAGTAAAGCTCCCTCTACACTGTCCCATCAAACACTCCCAGGGCAGGTACAGGGTTAGATACAGAGTAAAGCTCCCTCTACACTGTCCCATCAAACACTCCCAGGGCAGGTACAGGGTTAGATACAGAGTAAAGCTCCCTCTACACTGTCCCGTCAAACACTCTCAGGGCAGGTACAGGGTTAGATACAGAGTAAAGCTCCCTCTACACTGTCCCATCAAACACTCCCAGGCGCAGGTACAGGGTTAGATACAGAGTAAAGCTCCCTCTACACTGTCCCATCAAACACTCCCAGGGCAGGTACAGGGTTAGATACAGAGTAAAGCTCCCTCTACACTGTCCCATCAAACACTCCCAGGGCAGGTACAGGGTTAGATACAGAGTAAAGCTCCCTCTACACTGTCCCATCAAACACTCCCAGGGCAGGTACAGGGTTAGATACAGAGTAAAGCTCCCTCTACACCGTCCCGTCAAACACTCTCAGGGCAGGTACAGGGTTAGATACAGAGTAAAGCTCCCTCTACACTGTCCCATCAAACACTCCCAGGCGCAGGTACAGGTTTAGATACAGAGTAAAGCTCCCTCTACACTGTCCCATCAAACACTCCCAGGGCACGTACAGGGTTAGATACAGAGTAAAGCTCCCTCTACACTGTCCCATCAAACACTCCCAGGGCAGGTACAGGGTTAGATACAGAGTAAAGCTCCCTCTACACTGTCCCATCAAACACTCCCAGGGCAGGTACAGGGTTAGATACAGAGTAAAGCTCCCTCTACACCGTCCCGTCAAACACTCCCAGGGCAGGTACAGGGTTAGATACAGAGTAAAGCTCCCTCTACACCGTCCCGTCAAACACTCCCAGGGCAGGTACAGGGTTAGATACAGAGTAAAGCTCCCTCTACACTGTCCCGTCAAACACTCCCAGGGCAGGTGCAGGGTGAGATACAGAGTAAAGCTCCCTCTACACCGTCCCGTCAAACACTCCCAGGGCAGGTGCAGGGTTAGATACAGAGTAAAGCTCCCTCGACACTGTCCCATCAAACACTCCCAGGGCAGGTACAGGGTTAGATACAGAGTAAAGCTCCCTCTACACTGTCCCGTCAAACACTCCCAGGGCAGGTACAGGGTTAGATACAGAGTAAAGCTCCCTCTACACTGTCCCATCAAACACTCCCAGGGCAGGTACAGGGTTAGATACAGAGTAAAGCTCCCTCTACACTGTCCCATCAAACACTCCCAGGGCAGGTACAGGGTTAGATACAGAGTAAAGCTCCCTCTACACTGTCCCGTCAAACACTCTCAGGGCAGGTACAGGGTTAGATACAGAGTAAAGCTCCCTCTACACTGTCCCATCAAACACTCCGAGGCGCAGGTACAGGGTTAGATACAGAGTAAAGCTCCCTCTACACTGTCCCATCAAACACTCCCAGGGCACGTACAGGGTTAGATACAGAGTAAAGCTCCCTCTACACTGTCCCATCAAACACTCCCAGGGCAGGTACAGGGTTAGATACAGAGTAAAGCTCCCTCTACACTGTCCCATCAAACACTCCCAGGGCAGGTACAGGGTTAGATACAGAGTAAAGCTCCCTCTACACCGTCCCGTCAAACACTCTCAGGGCAGGTACAGGGTTAGATACAGAGTAAAGCTCCCTCTACACTGTCCCATCAAACACTCCCAGGCGCAGGTACAGGGTTAGATACAGAGTAAAGCTCCCTCTACACTGTCCCATCAAACACTCCCAGGGCACGTACAGGGTTAGATACAGAGTAAAGCTCCCTCTACACTGTCCCATCAAACACTCCCAGGGCAGGTACAGGGTTAGATACAGAGTAAAGCTCCCTCTACACTGTCCCATCAAACACTCCCAGGGCAGGTACAGGGTTAGATACAGAGTAAAGCTCCCTCTACACTGTCCCGTCAAACACTCCCACGGCAGGTACAGGGTTAGATACAGAGTAAAGCTCCCTCTACACTGTCCCATCAAACACTCCCAGGGCAGGTACAGGGTTAGATACAGAGTAAAGCTCCCTCTACACTGTCCCATCAAACAATCCCAGGGTCAGGTACAGGGTTAGATATAGAGTAAAGCTCCCTCTACACTGTCCCATCAAACACTCCCAGGGCAGGTCCAGGGTTAGATACAGAGTAAAGCTCCCTCTACACTGTCCCGTCAAACACTCCCAGGGCAGGTCCAGGGTTAGATACAGAGTAAAGCTCCCTCTACACTGTCCCATCAAACACTCCCAGGGCAGGTCCAGGGTTAGATACAGAGTAAAGCTCCCTCTGCACTGTCCCATCAAACACTCCCAGGGCAGGTCCAGGGTTAGATACAGAGTAAAACTCCCTCTACACTGTCCCGTCAAACACTCCCAGGGCAGGTACAGGGTTAGATACAGAGTAAAGCTCCCTCTACACTGTCCCGTCAAACACTCCCAGGGCAGGTGCAGGGTGAGATACAGAGTATAGCTCCCTCTACACCGTCCCGTCAAACACTCCCAGGGCAGGTACAGGGTTAGATACAGAGTAAAGCTCCCTCTACACTGTCCCATCAAACACTCCCAGGGCAGGTACAGGGTGAGATACAGAGTAAAGCTCCCTCTACACTGTCCCGTCAAACACTCCCAGGGCAGGTACAGGGTTAGATACAGAGTAAAGCTCCCTCTACACTGTCCCATCAAACACTCCCAGGGCAGGTACAGGGTTAGATACAGAGTAAAGCTCCCTCTACACTGTCCCATCAAACAATCCCAGGGTCAGGTACAGGGTTAGATATAGAGTAAAGCTCCCTCTGCACTGTCCCATCAAACACTGCCAGGGCAGGTCCAGGGTTAGATACAGAGTAAAGCTCCCTCTACACTGTCCCGTCAAACACTCCCAGGGCAGGTCCAGGGTTAGATACAGAGTAAAGCTCCCTCTACACTGTCCCATCAAACACTCCCAGGGCAGGTCCAGGGTTAGATACAGAGTAAAGCTCCCTCTACACTGTCCCATCAAACACTCCCAGGGCAGGTCCAGGGTTAGATACAGAGTAAAACTCCCTCTACACTGTCCCGTCAAACACTCCCAGGGCAGGTACAGGGTTAGATACAGAGTAAAGCTCCCTCTACACTGTCCCGTCAAACACTCCCAGGGCAGGTGCAGGGTGAGATACAGAGTATAGCTCCCTCCACACCGTCCCGTCAAACACTCCCAGGGCAGGTACAGGGTTAGATACAGAGTAAAGCTCCCTCTACACTGTCCCGTCAAACACTCCCAGGGCAGGTACAGGGTGAGATACAGAGTAAAGCTCCCTCTACACTGTCCCGTCAAACACTCCCAGGGCAGGTACAGGGTTAGATACAGAGTAAAGCTCCCTCTACACTGTCCCATCAAACACTCCCAGGGCAGGTACAGGGTTAGATACAGAGTAAAGCTCCCTCTACACTGTCCCATCAAACACTCCCAGGGCAGGTACAGGGTTAGATACAGAGTAAAGCTCCCTCTACACTGTCCCGTCAAACACTCTCAGGGCAGGTACAGGGTTAGATACAGAGTAAAGCTCCCTCTACACTGTCCCATCAAACACTCCCAGGCGCAGGTACAGGGTTAGATACAGAGTAAAGCTCCCTCTACACTGTCCCATCAAACACTCCCAGGGCAGGTACAGGGTTAGATACAGAGTAAAGCTCCCTCTACACTGTCCCATCAAACACTCCCAGGGCAGGTACAGGGTTAGATACAGAGTAAAGCTCCCTCTACACTGTCCCATCAAACACTCCCAGGGCAGGTACAGGGTTAGATACAGAGTAAAGCTCCCTCTACACCGTCCCGTCAAACACTCTCAGGGCAGGTACAGGGTTAGATACAGAGTAAAGCTCCCTCTACACTGTCCCATCAAACACTCCCAGGCGCAGGTACAGGTTTAGATACAGAGTAAAGCTCCCTCTACACTGTCCCATCAAACACTCCCAGGGCACGTACAGGGTTAGATACAGAGTAAAGCTCCCTCTACACTGTCCCATCAAACACTCCCAGGGCAGGTACAGGGTTAGATACAGAGTAAAGCTCCCTCTACACTGTCCCATCAAACACTCCCAGGGCAGGTACAGGGTTAGATACAGAGTAAAGCTCCCTCTACACCGTCCCGTCAAACACTCCCAGGGCAGGTACAGGGTTAGATACAGAGTAAAGCTCCCTCTACACCGTCCCGTCAAACACTCCCAGGGCAGGTACAGGGTTAGATACAGAGTAAAGCTCCCTCTACACTGTCCCGTCAAACACTCCCAGGGCAGGTGCAGGGTGAGATACAGAGTAAAGCTCCCTCTACACCGTCCCGTCAAACACTCCCAGGGCAGGTGCAGGGTTAGATACAGAGTAAAGCTCCCTCGACACTGTCCCATCAAACACTCCCAGGGCAGGTACAGGGTTAGATACAGAGTAAAGCTCCCTCTACACTGTCCCGTCAAACACTCCCAGGGCAGGTACAGGGTTAGATACAGAGTAAAGCTCCCTCTACACTGTCCCATCAAACACTCCCAGGGCAGGTACAGGGTTAGATACAGAGTAAAGCTCCCTCTACACTGTCCCATCAAACACTCCCAGGGCAGGTACAGGGTTAGATACAGAGTAAAGCTCCCTCTACACTGTCCCGTCAAACACTCTCAGGGCAGGTACAGGGTTAGATACAGAGTAAAGCTCCCTCTACACTGTCCCATCAAACACTCCGAGGCGCAGGTACAGGGTTAGATACAGAGTAAAGCTCCCTCTACACTGTCCCATCAAACACTCCCAGGGCACGTACAGGGTTAGATACAGAGTAAAGCTCCCTCTACACTGTCCCATCAAACACTCCCAGGGCAGGTACAGGGTTAGATACAGAGTAAAGCTCCCTCTACACTGTCCCATCAAACACTCCCAGGGCAGGTACAGGGTTAGATACAGAGTAAAGCTCCCTCTACACCGTCCCGTCAAACACTCTCAGGGCAGGTACAGGGTTAGATACAGAGTAAAGCTCCCTCTACACTGTCCCATCAAACACTCCCAGGCGCAGGTACAGGGTTAGATACAGAGTAAAGCTCCCTCTACACTGTCCCATCAAACACTCCCAGGGCACGTACAGGGTTAGATACAGAGTAAAGCTCCCTCTACACTGTCCCATCAAACACTCCCAGGGCAGGTACAGGGTTAGATACAGAGTAAAGCTCCCTCTACACTGTCCCATCAAACACTCCCAGGGCAGGTACAGGGTTAGATACAGAGTAAAGCTCCCTCTACACTGTCCCGTCAAACACTCCCACGGCAGGTACAGGGTTAGATACAGAGTAAAGCTCCCTCTACACTGTCCCATCAAACACTCCCAGGGCAGGTACAGGGTTAGATACAGAGTAAAGCTCCCTCTACACTGTCCCATCAAACAATCCCAGGGTCAGGTACAGGGTTAGATATAGAGTAAAGCTCCCTCTACACTGTCCCATCAAACACTCCCAGGGCAGGTCCAGGGTTAGATACAGAGTAAAGCTCCCTCTACACTGTCCCGTCAAACACTCCCAGGGCAGGTCCAGGGTTAGATACAGAGTAAAGCTCCCTCTACACTGTCCCATCAAACACTCCCAGGGCAGGTCCAGGGTTAGATACAGAGTAAAGCTCCCTCTGCACTGTCCCATCAAACACTCCCAGGGCAGGTCCAGGGTTAGATACAGAGTAAAACTCCCTCTACACTGTCCCGTCAAACACTCCCAGGGCAGGTACAGGGTTAGATACAGAGTAAAGCTCCCTCTACACTGTCCCGTCAAACACTCCCAGGGCAGGTGCAGGGTGAGATACAGAGTATAGCTCCCTCTACACCGTCCCGTCAAACACTCCCAGGGCAGGTACAGGGTTAGATACAGAGTAAAGCTCCCTCTACACTGTCCCATCAAACACTCCCAGGGCAGGTACAGGGTGAGATACAGAGTAAAGCTCCCTCTACACTGTCCCGTCAAACACTCCCAGGGCAGGTACAGGGTTAGATACAGAGTAAAGCTCCCTCTACACTGTCCCATCAAACACTCCCAGGGCAGGTACAGGGTTAGATACAGAGTAAAGCTCCCTCTACACTGTCCCATCAAACAATCCCAGGGTCAGGTACAGGGTTAGATATAGAGTAAAGCTCCCTCTGCACTGTCCCATCAAACACTGCCAGGGCAGGTCCAGGGTTAGATACAGAGTAAAGCTCCCTCTACACTGTCCCGTCAAACACTCCCAGGGCAGGTCCAGGGTTAGATACAGAGTAAAGCTCCCTCTACACTGTCCCATCAAACACTCCCAGGGCAGGTCCAGGGTTAGATACAGAGTAAAGCTCCCTCTACACTGTCCCATCAAACACTCCCAGGGCAGGTCCAGGGTTAGATACAGAGTAAAACTCCCTCTACACTGTCCCGTCAAACACTCCCAGGGCAGGTACAGGGTTAGATACAGAGTAAAGCTCCCTCTACACTGTCCCGTCAAACACTCCCAGGGCAGGTGCAGGGTGAGATACAGAGTATAGCTCCCTCCACACCGTCCCGTCAAACACTCCCAGGGCAGGTACAGGGTTAGATACAGAGTAAAGCTCCCTCTACACTGTCCCGTCAAACACTCCCAGGGCAGGTACAGGGTGAGATACAGAGTAAAGCTCCCTCTACACTGTCCCGTCAAACACTCCCAGGGCAGGTACAGGGTTAGATACAGAGTAAAGCTCCCTCTACACTGTCCCGTCAAATGCTCCCAGGGCAGGTACAGGGTTAGATACAGAGTAAAGCTCCCTCTACACTGTCCCATCAAACACTCCCAGGGCAGGTACAGGGTTAGATACAGAGTAAAGCTCCCTCTACACTGTCCCGTCAAACACTCTCAGGGCAGGTACAGGGTTAGATACAGAGTAAAGCTCCCTCTACACTGTCCCATCAAACACTCCCAGGCGCAGGTACAGGGTTAGATACAGAGTAAAGCTCCCTCTACACTGTCCCATCAAACACTCCGAGGGCACGTACAGGGTTAGATACAGAGTAAAGCTCCCTCTACACTGTCCCATCAAACACTCCCAGGGCAGGTACAGGGTTAGATACAGAGTAAAGCTCCCTCTACACTGTCCCATCAAACACTCCCAGGGCAGGTACAGGGTTAGATACAGAGTAAAGCTCCCTCTACACTGTCCCATCAAACACTCCCAAGGCAGGTACAGGGTTAGATACAGAGTAAAGCTCCCTCTACACTGTCCCGTCAAACACTCCCAGGGCAGGTACAGGGTTAGATACAGAGTAAAGCTCCCTCTACAATGTCCCGTCAAACACTCCCAGGGCAGGTACAGGGTTAGATATAGAGTAAAGCTCCCTCTACACTGTCCCGTCAAACACTCCCAGGGCAGGTACAGGGTTAGATACAGAGTAAAGCTCCCTCTACACTGTCCCGTCAAACACTCCCAGGGCAGGTACAGGGTTCGATACAGAGTAAAGCTCCCTCTACACTGTCCCATCAAACACTCCCAAGGCAGGTACAGGGTTAGATACAGAGTAAAGCTCCCTCTACACTGTCCCGTCAAACACTCCCAGGGCAGGTACAGTGTTAGATACAGAGTAAAGCTCCCTCTACACTGTCCCGTCAAACACTCCCAGGGCAGGTACAGGGTTAGATATAGAGTAAAGCTCCCTCTACACTGTCCCGTCAAACACTCCCAGGGCAGGTACAGGGTTAGATACAGAGTAAAGCTCCCTCTACACTGTCCCGTCAAACACTCCCAGGGCAGGTACAGGGTTCGATACAGAGTAAAGCTCCCTCTACACTGTCCCATCAAACACTCCCAGGGCAGGTACAGGGTTAGATACAGAGTAAAGCTCCTTCTACACTGTCCCATCAAACACTCCCAGGGCAGGTACAGGGTTAGATACAGAGTAAAGCTCCCTCTACACTGTCCCGTCAAACACTCCCAGGGCAGGTACAGGGTTCGATACAGAGTAAAGCTCCCTCTACACTGTCCCGTCAAACACTCCCAGTGCAGGTACAGGGTTAGATACAGAGTAAAGCTCCCTCTACACTGTCCCGTCAAACACTCCCAGGGCAGGTACAGGGTTAGATACAGAGTAAAGCTCCCTCTACACTGTCCCGTCAAACACTCCCAGGGCAGGTACAGGGTTAGATACAGTGTAAAGCTCCCTCTACACTGTCCCGTCAAACACTCCCAGGGCAGGTACAGGGTTAGATACAGAGTAAAGCTCCCTCTACACTGTCCCGTCAAACACTCCCAGGGCAGGTACAGGGTTAGATACAGAGTAAAGCTCCCTCTACACTGTCCCCATCAAACACTCCCAGGGCAGGTACAGGGTGAGATACGGAGTAAAGCTCCCTCTACACTGTCCCATCAAACACTCCCAGGGCAGGTACAGGGTTAGATACAGAGTAAAGCTCCCTCTACACTGGCCCATCAAACACTCCCAGGGCAGGTACAGGGTTAGATACAGAGTAAAGCTCCCTCTACACTGTCCCATCAAACACTCCCAGGGCAGGTACAGGGTTAGATACGGAGTAAAGCTCCCTCTACACTGTCCCATCAAACACTCCCAGGGCAGGTACAGGGTTAGATACAGAGTAAAGCTCCCTCTACACTGTCCCGTCAAACACTCCAAGGGCGGGTACAGGGTTAGATACAGAGTAAAGCTCCCTCTACACTGTCCCGTCAAACACTCCCAGGGCAGGTACAGGGTTAGATACAGAGTAAAGCTCCCTCTACACTGTCCCATCAAACACTCCCAGGGCAGGTACAGGGTTAGATACAGAGTAAAGCTCCCTCTACACTGTCCCGTCAAACACTCCCAGGGCAGGTACAGGGTTAGATACAGAGTAAAGCTCCCTCTACACTGTCCCATCAAACACTCCCAGGGCAGGTACAGGGTTAGATACAGAGTAAAGCTCCCTCTACACTGTCCCCATCGTTTCACTTCGATCTCTTGCACCCTGTGGACTGAGGAGGATCTGTCACCTGACCAGATGGAACCCAGAGGTGAAAGGTCAGCGTCTCACCTGTTGCTGAGTTAGACCTGTGCTTGGAACGAGGCAAACCCGCTCAGTGGAACCCAGCGGGGTGCAGAGCCATCACGTAATAAAACATCCCCGAGGAGCGTAAATCAGACAGAATCTGGCACCGAGCCGCATGAGGAGATATTAGGACAGGTGACCAAAAGCTCGGTCAAAGAGGTCGGCTTTAAGGAGCGTCTTAAAGGAGGAGAGAGAGAGAGGGAGAGGTTTAGGGAGGGAATTCCAGAGCTTAGGGCCCGGGGCGGCTGAAGGCACGGCCGCCAATGGCGGAGCGATGGGAATCGGGGGGATGGACAAGAATTGGAGGAGGGCGGGGGTCGTAGGGCTGAGAAATTCGCCCGCTGGGATGACCGGCTAGATTGTTCTCCTGGACATACTGTCGCCCAAGCCCCCTGATCAGCTCTGCTGCCTTTCACGAGATAAATGTGGTCTAATTACTGCCTCGGCCAGACGATGCTCTGTTGGAGAAAGGGCTGCCCCCCAGGGCAACGGGTTTGGGGTTTCCCTCTGGTCGCCATGGCATGTGACCTTTGAACCGGTCGCCATGACAGCTCCGCGAGCCAACTCCCGTCTCATCTGTGGCGTGGCCGATGGTGACGCCTCTGGAGCTACTTTGCGACAAGTAAAATGCATCTGTTTCAACAGGAGGTTGTTCTGGAATCCCTGGATGATTGCACCCACCCCTCTCTCAATTTTAGTGTCTCGTCCGGCACTGCATCCGGGACCTTCCTCATTTGTACGAGCTCACTGCGCATGGAGGCTCGCCAGAGGCGGAGAGGTTTAGGGAGGGAATTCCAGAGCTTAGGGCCCGGGCGGCTGAAGGCACGGCCGCCAATGGCGGAGCGATGGGAATCGGGGGATGGGCAAGAGGCCGGAATTGGAGGAACAAAGGAACAGGAGTAGGCCATTCAGCCCCTCGAGCCCGCTCCGCCATTTGATAAGATCATGGCTGATCTGTGATCTAACTCCATATACCTGAGTTTGGCCCGTATCCCTTAATAGCCAAACAGCTATCTCAGATTTAAATTTAGCAATTGAGCTAGTATCAATTGCCGTTTGCGGAAGAGAATTCCAAACTCCTACCACCCTTTGTGTGTAGAAATGTTTTCTAATCTCGCTCCTGAAAGGCCTGGCTCTAATTTTTAGACTGTGCCCCCTCGTCCTCCCCAGAGGAGCGAAGAGACCTCGGAGGGCTGTCGGAGCTGGAGGAGGTCACAGAGATAGGGGTGGGGTGGTGAGATCCACGGAGAGATTTGAAGACGAGGATGAGAATTTTAAAATGGAGGCATTGCCGGACCGGGAGCCGATGGAGGTCAACGAGCGCAGTGGGTGATGGGTGAACGGGACTCGGTGCGAGTTAGGATACGGGGGGGCGGGGGCAGCAGAGTCTTTGATGAGCTGAGGTTTACGTTGAGATGGACTCTGTAATTTGAGCAGTTGGAATACATGTTTTTGGTCCTCGTTAACTCTTAATGAATGGGAAAACACGGGCAGAATGCCCGCAGTTCCTTGAGCGTATGGCGGTGTGGTGGTTGTCTTACTGGACGAGTAACCCAGAGGCCTGGAATCAGTCATCCAGTCAGTCATGAGTTCATAACCCACCAGGGTAAGAAAAAGTGAAAGTCTCACCTCCCCTCATGGTTCCCGCAGCGCGGAGGGTCAAATATCGACAGGGTGGGGGCCACGTTCAAATTGAGGGAGGAGGCTCCGGGCTTGCAGCAGCTCGGCCGGATGTGTCGACCCAGGGGAACGAGCCATCCCGGGTATTGGCGGGGGTGGGGAAGGGGCCAATAACTCGGCGATGGCAAGGTCTCTCCCCTTTTGCCTTCGAGCGGGAAAGAAAAGAGACTTCGAAAGAGATGCGGAGACGTGAAAATTGGGTCAGCCCTGCCTGCGGGGCCTTTGCTAGGCCTCGACAGAGCAGTGCGACAGAAAGAGACTACCTGGCAGCTAGAAACGACAGGCCTTTGCAGCACGTGAAAGCAGGCTGATGTGTCTCCTCCCTGAACTGGCCCAGAAACATCGCTCTGTACTTTTGGTAGTATTTTGATTTCGAGAGAGAGACAGAGAGAGAGAGTGAGAAAGACAACAAGGAAGGATTGAGAGGGAACGGGAAGCAGAAATGGACTTTATTCTGGGTGGCTTGGGGAAGTTGCAGGGGAGATTTACCAGAATGGTATCAGGGATGAGGGACTGCAGTTACGTGGAGAGACTGGAGAAAGTGGGGTTGTTCACCTCAGAGCAGAGAAGGTTAAGGGGAGATTTAATGGAGGCGTTCAAAATCAGGAAGGGTTTTGATGGAGTAAATAAGGAGAAACTGCTTCCAGCAACACTCCTGTATATATATTATATAATAACACACCGTGCGTTACCGGGTATAACACTCCTGTATATATATTATATAATAACACACCGTGTGTTACTGGGTATAACGCTCATGTATATATATTATATAATAACACACCCTGTGTTACTGGGTATAACGCTCCTGTATATATATTATATAATAACACACCCTGTGTTACTGGGTATAACGCTCCTGTATATATATTATATAATAACACACCGTGTGTTACTGGGTATAACGCTCCTGTATATATATTATATAATAACACACCGTGTGTTACCGGGTATAACACTCCTGTATATATATTATATAATAACACACCGTGTGTTACTGGGTATAACACTCCTGTATATATATTATATAATAACATACCGTGTGTTACTGGGTATAACACTCCTGTATATATATTATATAATAACACACCGTGTGTTACTGGGTATAACACTCCTGTATATATATTATATAATAACACACCGTGTGTTACCGGGTATAACACTCCTGTATATATATTATATAATAACACACCGTGTGTTACTGGGTATAACACTCCTGTATATATATTATATAATAACACACCGTGAGTTACCAGATATAACACTCCTGTATATATATTGTATAATAACACACCGTGTGTTACTGGGTATAACACTCCTGTATATATATTATATAATAACACACCGTGTGTTACCGGGTATAACGCTCCTGTATATATATTATATAATAACACACCGTGTGTTACTGGGTATAACACTCCTGTATATATATTATATAATAACACACCGTGTGTTACCGGGTATAACGCTCCTGTATATATATTATATAATAACACACCGTGTGTTACTGGGTATAACGCTCCTGTATATATATTATATAATAACACACCGTGTGTTACTGGGTATAACGCTCCTGTATATATATTATATAATAACACACCGTGTGTTACCGGGTATAACGCTCCTGTATATATATTATATAATAACACACCGTGTGTTACCGGGTATAACGCTCCTGTATATATATTATATAATAACACACCGTGTGTTACCGGGTATAACGCTCCTGTATATATATTATATAATAACACACCGTGTGTTACCGGGTATAACACTCCTGTATATATATTATATAATAACACACCGTGTGTTACCGGGTATAACACTCCTGTATATATATTATATAATAACACACCGTGTGTTACCGGGTATAACACTCCTGTATATATATTATATAATAACACACCGTGCGTTACCGGGTATAACACTCCTGTATATATATTATATAATAACACACCGTGTGTTACCGGGTATAACGCTCCTGTATATATATTATATAATAACACACCGTGTGTTACCGGGTATAACACTCCTGTATATATATTATATAATAACACACCGTGTGTTACCGGGTATAACACTCCTGTATATATATTATATAATAACACACCGTGTGTTACCGGGTATAACACTCCTGTATATATATTATATAATAACACACCGTGTGTTACTGGGTATAACACTCCTGTATATATATTATATAATAACACACCGTGTGTTACCGGGGAGAACTCCCCCCTCTGCTCTTCTTCCAGTGGCGGCCGTGTGATCGTTTACATCCACCCGAGGTGGCAGACGGGGGGCCTCGGTTTAACATCTCATCCCGAAAGACGGCCCCTCCGACAGTGCGGCGCTCCCTCAGTCCTGGCACCGGGGGGGAGTGTCAGGGCCTGGATTACGGGGCTCGAGTCTCTGGAGTGAGTGGGGGCTCGAACCCCCGACCTTCCGACTCAGAGACTGAGACCCACTGAGGCACGGCTGACGCCCAACCTGTATCTTGGAGATCTCTGGGAGTTGGACTCGGGTCCTTGATTTGAGCACAATGCGGACGCAGGAAGGGATGGGGAACTGAGTGCTTTGGAGGAACAAGACAGAGAGATTGTGAGGGAGGGAGATAACGTGATGGTCAAAAGCTTGGTTGAAGAGGTCGGTTTTAAGGAGCGTCTTAAAGGAGGAGAGAGAGAGGCGGAGAGGTTTAGGGAGGGAATTCCAGAGCTTCGGGCCTAGGCTGAAGGCACGGCCGCCAATGGCGGAGCGATGGGAATCGGGCGATGGACAAGAGGCCGGAATTGGAGGAGCGCAGAGATCTGGGAGGGTTGGAGGAGGTTACAGAGATAGGGAGGGGGGCGAGGGCCATGGAGGGATTTGAACATGAGGATGAGAATTTTAAAATGGATGCATTGCCAGACCGGGAGCCAATGTTGGTCAGGGAGCTCAGGGTGGGTGGGTGAACGGGACTCGGTGCGAGTTAGGATATGGCGGGGGGTGGGGCAGAGTTTTAGATGAGCTGAACTTTACAGAAGGGGAGATGGATCATACAGAAAGAATGCTTCGTTGAACCTGGAAGTCTGATGGAGCTCGATAATAATTTGGCTGCACTGGGCCGTCATATTCATTGCTTCCCCATCTCCCCTGCCCACCTGCTGAACCCTCCCTCTCGATCAGATACAGACCTTCTGCAAATCAAGTGACTCAGAAAATAGCACAGGAGGAGGGGGGAGGGGGAAGGATGAGGGGAGAATGGGGAGTGGAGAGGGGGGGAGGATGGGGGAGAATGGGGAGTGGAGAGGGGGGAGGATGGGGGAGAATGGGGAGTGGAGAGGGGGAGGATGGGGGAGAATGGGGAGA